>NC_067496.1:685000-812500 GCF_947179515.1 Apodemus sylvaticus | reverse complement strand
GTGTGTATATGAATATATATATATATATATATATATATATATATATATATATATATATATATTCATATACATGCACACACACACACACATATATATATAAATATAAACACATGTGTATATATAAATATAAACACATGTGTATATATATATATATACACATTTATATTTATATATATATGTATATATGTATATAATTAACTAAATATTTCAAATGTGTGATGTTTTTGAAACATGATACTACAGATAAAAGTTTCCACACTGTCTATTGTACCATATAACAGTCAAAATATAAGCATATTATGTAACTTTACTAAACGATACACATGCAAAATACACATACTCAAAAACATGTCAACATCAAATGAAATAATTTGTACTTATATTTTCTTTCAATCACAAGACATCTAAATGAATGTATATGATCGAATATTCAGAAGAATTTAATAAAACGAGAATCTCTAATTTAAATATCTGCTAATAGATGATCATTTTAAGTAGAAATATTGACAGTTATCTACTATGAGACTAATAATGCTCTTAACAACCATAACTATATGATAAACAGATAGATAGATAACCATTATAATATTTCTGCAACAACAAAAGAAATATTTTTATAAAACTTTACATATATATATATATATATATATATATTCTCAATTATTAATTTTTTCAACCTGTCCAGAGTAAATTTGAAAAGACAGAATATAAACTTCACCAACACTGTGAATGTTAGGATCTAATGTATGTAAAAATTACAGGAAATATTAAAGTCTGTCGAAGAAGACACATACATTTTATGTACATAAAATTTTATTTAGTAAGCCAAGAATGACTAAGTACTGTACCTAAAATAATGTGGAAGATTCACTTTAAATCTTACAATTAGTTATGTAGCATCTCCTGGAAATCAAATAATAAGAGAAAAAGCATGGGAAATTAGTAGTGTGATGTCCATAGTGTAAGACAAAGTTATATTTGAGAAAATGCCACATATTGTCTCTTCCCTTCATTTATGTGGCTTTTATATTAGTGAATAACTGATGAGTCTTGAATATTTATAAGGAATAACATATTTGGCAGCAATAAATGAAGTATATATGTGTGTGTGTAGTTATGGTAGTTAAAACAATTGGGTTGCACATAAAATAATCGTCACCCATTACGTGGTGATTTTTTAAAAAAATTTACAGAAATTGTTTTCCTGTATGCTTAAAAAATAGTACACTTTATATAATAATGCTGTTTCTATGGAACATTGGTATTGGATATTCCTTCAATAACTCCCCTTTCAAAAAACAACTTCTGTGTTGAGATAGCTTTAGAGATCTGGAGGAATAAAGAGAGAATATTTCCGGATAGAATTAGGCAATCAAGAGAAACAAATTTCTTATAAAAATACCTTTTCTGTGGAGTCTGACAGAGAGAACCTTTCAATAAACTTGAATTTTCCCTTCTTGTTCCTGAACACCAAACTGTTTACTACAGTTGCTAGACACACTGCTGAAATCTGAGGGTTCTGTAGTAGTCGTGCTTAAGAACCTTTGTGATGTCAATGTGCTAAGGTGCATTCCAACAAGCACAGAGTTATATGCATTTCTTTTCTTATTTTTAGGAGATTTAAAAATATTTTGTAATAGTTGTTGAACCACAATACTTTGGAAGGAATAACATTTTCATAACCGTACATATGTATATGAAAGTTATATAGGTGATAGAATATAGAGACAAATGGATGACAGATCAATAGACAGATTGATAGCTACTCTTTTTGTGGTTTTCTGCTCTAACCTGCTTATAAATTTTGAAGACTAAAGCATATATTAAATGAATATTACATTGCCCAAAACATTTGATATATCTTTCAAAGAATATGGAGAGAGACACCAGGTGTTATCAAGAAAGGGTTTAGGATCCTTGACGTTAGAGGAGTCAGGAGGGACAGCAGCTATTGGTTAACATCACACATGGTCAACAATAATGTAAAAATAATTTTTAAAAACATTATGAACTCCGTTTCATGGTATGTAATATTGAAAGTAAATAGACATGTTTGGAAAGGGATTCCTTTCTATTGAATGAACATTAAAATATTGAAAAATTTAAGAAAACTCATATCATAGCTATTAAAAAAATAGAAATTTTCAGAAAATCAGACATCTCAGAGGTTTTAGGTTGAACCTAACCTGTTTACAAGAAAAGCTTGTGTTTGTAGTGGGCAAACACAATCTGATAGTCCCTTAAATGTTCCTCTCTCGTGTCCAGAATATGTATTTCGAAGGATTATAGAAAGTATAATCTTGGAAGATCAAACCATACCTCCCCTTATATGATAACTTTGTTCTTTGAGGATTAGTAATTAATATTGCTAATAAGTATGTTTGAATTAAGCCACTGTCAAATTATAAGTTAGTTTCGAAAATGCAGAAGAATCTAGATAGATCAAGTACTGATTCCATTAGACTATCAAAAGAATCACAGCAGTTATTTTATACATACTTTACAGTAGAGCAAGGAATCAAGAACCAATAAATGAATAGAAAATGATAATTTTCCTTCTAGTCGCTAAATTCCAAACTTAAAACTGTAGTTGGTAAACCAACCACTGAGGTCTTATGATTCTTTGGTAATCAGGGTGACAGGCCATTGTGATGTCAACATTCAATGGCTCAAGTCATACCTGACAGTGATAGGTGCTTCAAATTTTGTAATTAAAAATGTATTCTGTTTACAATTTTTGAAGCATAAGTTTTTTATTAAATAAAAATTTTCACAAATCTATGTCTGATATGATATATATGTATATAAATATATTTACATGCATCTATATAAGTATATATGTACACATGCATATATATGTGTATATGTATATGTGTGTGTGTGTATATATATATACATGTATATATATATATATATATATATATATATATATATATATATATATATATATATATGTGTGTGTGTGTGTGTGTGTGTGTGTGTGTGTGTGTGTGTGTGTGTGTGTGTGTGTATGTGTATATACATGCCTATATATATGTGTGTGTGTATATATGTGTAAATATATATACATGCATATATATATATATATATATATATATATATATGTGTGTGTGTGTATATACATGTGTGTTTATATATATATAGATACACATGCATATATGTGTGTTTATATATGTGTATATATATAGAGAGAGAGAGAGGAGAGAGAGAGAGAGAGAGAGAGAGAGAGAGAGAGAGAGAGAGAGAGTGAGAGAGAGAACAGGGGTGGAAGACACAATTCACAAGGCAAGGGGTAGAGTAAATATTAAGCATGAAATGAGAAAGTACCGAATGAGGAAATCAGGCAATAGTTTATGCCTTAAGGAAGGTTAGAGATTATCTGGAGCAAGCGTCCTTGGAGAATTGTAGAGGTAAACATTGGAACTAGAACAAGGTGGGCAAACTTTCTCAGGCTAAAAGCAGAAAAATAAGTTTCTCTGTGTGGGGTGAGTTGGATAGGGGTCTAAAAACATTGCGTTGGGATCTCTCACTTAGAATTAATGAACAGGTTTTATCTTGCTGGATTGTACAATGCAGAGAAAAACTCTACAGTAATATGTTTTTGTTACACAGGAGAATTTGCTGAGTGGGTATCTGGAGAGACTTCATCAAAGGCTGAATAATAGCATGGTGACTTTAAGAATTAATATTCTACAGTTTCTTGAATCAAATGCTTTCCATTTCTAATGGACCAAAGAACATTAACAGCCAGCATAAGGAAATATTGAGGGCAGTGCAATAAACCTTGGGTTCACAAGTTGTAGTATTAATGAGAAACCAAAACTATTATGGCCCTATTACGTCTGGATTCCCTTTATATGGTTTTGAGGCATCTACTTAACCTGGAATTGATTTACTCTGAGCACAGAAACACTGTGTTACAGTGGACATTGAAAGTGAGAAGGCTAGAATGACTCCATGACAAGCTTCAAAGTGGCAGTTCAGGAGACTGAACCTAAATCACTCTTTTCAAGAATTGTGCAATTCCAGGCAATTCAAGACCTTTGAAGCTACCTCACCACATGGCCATCACCTAGTGGAGAGAAGTAGAAATTCAGAGAAAATTAAATGGCCAAACTAATGACTTCTGGGTTTGTACATGCTTAAATAATAAGTTGGGTTTGTAGGTACTTGGGAGACAGAAATATAATAAATAAATAAATAATAATAATAATACTGGTGATGATGATTGAGGCTTTCCTTCAATAAATACATATTGAGTATAACTTGTATGCTGGTTTCATGAGTATTGGGCATTACTAACTAATGGTCTGGTACTGAATTCTGGTTTTTGAATTTCTATTGATGAGTTAAAACAACATATGAACCATGCTTTTCCATGAGGCACAGAACTTATGGAGTGAATCACTGATGTTAAAAGTGCATTCACTGGGATGATTTACACCTGCAGTGCCACTAATCCAGGAATGGTTAGCTGTGAAGGGAAAGTCCAGCAGTATAGCAGTTGCTCAACTCTATAGACTGCATGTCTCAGCTGGTCTTCAGTATATGATGTATCCTGAAAGTATAGGCTCCAATGCCAGTAAAGAATGGGCTTCTCTTTCTACCTGTAAGACTCTAGCATGTTTATCATCTCCCCAGTGCTTTAGGGCATTTATTCATATCTCTCAAATACTCCAGAACATTTACCCCATGCTCAATGTAAATTGTCACTTTGCAAATCAAACTTCAGAAATTCAACTTTTTCATATTACAAAGTATCTAAGAAAAAGTCCATGACTAAAAATATATAATCTAGACATATTACCATTAGCCGAATCTTATCTGAAAAATTCTATTTCTTCTAAAGAATCTAAAAGTCCTTCTGCCTCCAGCACTGTTGCAGGAGGATATTTACCATCTAGCATAGAATTACTGGTACCATCAAAGTCTAAGCAGGGATATATAGACACTATGAACTTTCCAAATGTCTTTAGGGAATGTAGCATTTTCACCTGGAGTTCTGTGTACCCAAGGAAAAGAAAATTTGTCATCTGCTCAGGGTGTTCAGAAAAGTTTTTCATCTTTATTAAAATTTACACAACATTTATCCTACCTTCGAGTAGATTTAATTTGTCCTACTACCACAAAAGATTTTAGAACATGTCCCCTCAGCTCAGATGCCTATGGGGATTTCTTTATCATCTCCTGGGTTTAGAGGACCTTCCATGACTTTGAAAAGGACTATGGATCTTTCAACAAACATCCAGATTACTGCTGCTGCTTCAACTTCCCAAGGAAATGTTGCACACTTGTTATCTCTCCCATCTAAAATGGAAACCTACCATTCTGAACAAAAGATACTAGCACCTTTGTCACTAGGAACTGAAGGTCTGATAATGTATCATTCAGCCACTGTGGCTCCCAGACACTTGCCAGTGACTTTCAGGAGTCCCCATCAAATATGATGCACTTTCCTAGAAGACTACATTTATCTCAGTATAGCTCCACCTCCCCCTAATGAAATGCCACTTACCCAATGGCAGCACACAACTCCCTCTTCCTCAGAAGGTAGTATAGGGCATTTTCTTCTGCCCAATGTGCCACAATGTACCAGGGCTTGAAATATGTTTCAGCAGTTAACTGCATGGAATGCTATATGGGAGATACTAACATCAATTCCCAGCAAGACCATCAGTATTGATCAACTAATGCCAACTTCTTGTGTGCCTTAAGACTGGGACAGTATACCCACATACATGAAATAGAAACAATATGTATCATAACTTTCATCAATAACTCATGGGTGTTTCAGATGTATCCCCTCAACATCAAATATATCAGGAAATCCCCAGTGTTGAAGGCAGCATTAACATATAACTCCCCTGAGAACTTGAACCCTCAGATAATTTTTGTTCAAAGAGCTCTCAGAGTTACCACTTCAGAACATATGTGTTACATAGGTCATCAAATCTGGAGAGGCCCTGACACATATATCATAATAAACAAAGGACTTCAGATCTCAACATTTTAAGAAGGCCACAAATATAGCCCTTTTACTATCAGCATGCAAGAGCATTGATGAAGTCACTGTGGGGACAAAGAATTCTCACCTGAAGAACTTCGGATGGTGGAGAAGCATCTTAAAAAATGCTCAACTTCATTAGTCATTAGGGAAATGCAAATCAAAACAACCCTGAGATTTCACCTTACACCAGTCAGAATGGCTAAGATTAAAAATTCAGGAGACAGCAGGTGTTGGAGAGGGTGTGGAGAAAGAGGAACACTCCTCCACTGCTGGTGGGGTTGCAAATTGGTACAACCACTCTGGAAATCAGTCTGGCGGTTCCTCCGAAAACTGGGCACCTCACTTCCAGAAGATCCTGCTATACCACTCCTGGGCATATACCCAGAGGATTCCCCACCATGTAATAAGGATACATGCTCTACTATGTTCATAGCAGCCCTATTTATAATTGCCAGATGCTGGAAAGAACCCTGGTATCCCTCAACAGAAGAGTGGATGCCAAAAATGTGGTATATCTACACAATGGAGTACTATTCAGCCATTAGAAACAACGAATTCATGAAATTCTTAGGCAAATGGATGGAGCTAGAGAACATCATACTAAGTGAGGTAACCCAGACTCAAAACGTGAATCATGGTATGCACTCACTAATAAGTGGTTATTAACCTAGAAAACTGGAATACCCAAAACATAATCCACACATCAAATGAGATACAAGAAGAAAGGAGAAGCGGTCCCTGGTTCTGGAAAGACTCAGTGAAGCAGTATTCGGCAAAACCAGAACGGGGAACTGGGAAGGGGTGGGAGGGAGGACAGGGGAAGAGAAGGGGGCTTACGGGACTTTCGGGGAGTTGGGGGGTGCTAGAAAAGGTGAAATCATTTGAAATGTAAATAAATTATATCGAATAAAAAAAATTAAAAAAAAATTGAAACCAATAAAAAAAAAAAAAAGGATGTCTCTTCATAGCTCCAAAACCCAAATGAAGACACTGTAGAAGGAATTATCAAAAGATGTTATAGAAAATGGGCACTTTTGAGACAATGATATGCTAGATTTTTGTAGTCTGGTGGACTTTATCACTAATATAAAAGTTGCTTAAGGTGGGATTCAAGAACAGAAAATACTTAATGATATATAATTATTAGAAATTTGTAAAATTAAAGAGGCATTAAGGAAAGGGAGAGAATCATGGGATAAAAGATGAAGTCAAAATTTTTTTTCTTTTGATGAAATTAGCATTTTTCTTTTTTTTTTTATTCGATATATTTTTTATTTACATTTCAGATTATTTCTCCTTTTCTGGCCACCAACTCCCCAAAAGTCCCATAAGCCCTCTTCCTTTCCCCGTGTTCTACCCCCCATCCCTTCCCAATTCCCTGTTCTGGTTTTGCTCTATACTGCTACACTGAGTCTTTCCAGAACAAGGGGTTACTCCACTGTTCTTCTTGTACCTCATTTGATGTGTGGATTATGTTTTGGGTATTCCAGTTTTCTAGACTAATATCCACTTATGCCATGATTGATGTTTTGGGACTGAGTTACCTCACTTAGTATGATTTTCTCCAGCTCCATCCATTTGCCTAAGAATTTCATGAATTCATTGTTTCTAATGGCTGAGTAGCACTCCATTGTGTATATATATATGTCACATTTTTTACATCCATTCTTCATTTGAGGGATATCTGGGTTCTTTCCAGCTTCTGGCTAATATAAATAGTGTGGCTATGAACATAGTAGAACATATATCCTTATTACCTGCTGGGGAAATCCTCTGGGTATACGCCCAGGAGTGGTATAGCTGGATCTTTTGGAAGTGGTGTGATCAGCTTTCTGAGGAACTGTCAGACTGATTTTCAGAGTGATTTTACCAATTTGCAACCCCACCAGCAGTGGTGGAGTGTTCCTCTTTCTCTACATCTTTGCCAACACCTGCTCTCTCCTGAGTTTTAATCTTAGCTATTCTGACAGGGATAAGGTGACATATCAGGGTTATTTTGATTTGCATTACCCTGATGACAAATGAAGTTGGGCATTTTTTAAGATGCTTCTCCGCCATCTGAATTTCCTCAGGAGAAAATTCTTTAACTCTTTATCCCATTTTTTAAATAGGGTTGTTTGGTTTTCTGGTCTCTAACTTCTTGAGTTCTTTGAATATATTGAATATTAGCTTTCTATCAGATGTAGGGTTGGTGAAGATATTTTTCCAATTTGTTGGGTGCCAATTTGTTCTTTTGATGGTGCCCTTTGCCTTATAGAAACTTTGTAATTTTATGAGGTCCCATTTGTCAATTCTTGAATTTAGAGTGTACACTATTCGTGATCTGTTCAGAAACTTTCCCCCAATACCGATGACCCCAAGGCTCTCCTCCAGTTTCTTTTCTATTAGCTTCAGAGTGTTTGGCTTTATGTGGAAGTTCTTGATCCATTTGGAGTTGAGCTTAGTACAAGGAGACAAGGATGGATCAATTCGGATTCTTCTTCATGCTGACCTTGAGTTGAATCAGCACCATTTGTTGATAAGGCTATCTTTTTTCCATTAGATGTTTTCAGCTCCTTTGTCAAGGATCAAGTGGCCATAGGTGTGTGGGTTCATTTCTGGATCTTCAATCCTGCTCCATTGATCTGCCTGCCAGTCACTGTACCAATACCATGCAGTTTTTAACACTATTGCTCTGTAGTATTGCTTGAGGTTAGGGATACTTATTCCCCCAGAAGTTCTTTTGTTGTTGAGAATAGTTTTAGCTTTCTGGGTTTTCTTGTTATTCTAGATGTTTTTGAGAATTACTCTTTCTAACTCTATAAAGAATTGAGTTGGGATTTTGAAGGGCATTGCATTAAATCTATATGTTGCATTTGGCAAAATGGCCATTTTAACTATATTAATCCTGCTGATCCATGAACATGGGAGGTTTTTCCATTTTTTGAGGTCTCCTTCCATTTCCTTCTTCAGAGTCTTGAAGTTCTTGTCATACAGATCTTTCACATGTTTAGTAAGAGTCACTGAAAGGTAGTTTATACAGTGGGTGGCTATTGTGAAGGAAGTCATTTCCCTAATTTCTTTCTCAGCCTGCTTATCATTTGAGTATAGCAAGTCTATTGATTTGCTTGAGTTGATTTTATAACCTGCCACTTTGCAGAAGTTGTTTACCAGCTGTAGGAGTTCTCTCGTGCAGTTTTTGGGTCACTTAGGTAGACTATTATGTCATCTACAAATAATGATAGTTTGACTTCTTCCTCTCCAATTTATATCCCTTTGACATCCTTATGTTTTCTAATTGCCTGAGCTAGTAACTCACGTACAATATTGAAAAGATAAGGAGAAAAAGTGCAGCCATTTCACAGGGAGTGCCTAGTCCCTAATTTTAGTGGGGTTGCTTCAAGTTTCTATCCATTTAGTTTGATGAGGGCTACCGGTTTACTGTATATTGCTTTTACTATGCTAAGGTATGGGCCTTGATTTCCTGTTGTTTCCAAGACTTTAAGCATGGAAGGATTCTGAATATTGTCAAATGCTTTTTTCTGCATGCAATGAAATGACCATGTGGTTTTTTCATTGAGCTTGTTATGTAGTGGATTGCACTGATGGATTTCCATATATGTAATCATCAATGCATCCCTAGAATAAAGCATTCTTGCTCATGGAGGATGATCGTTTCATGTATTCTTGGATTCGGTTGGCAATAATTTTATTGAGTATTTTTGCACCAATATTCATAAGGGAAATTGGTCTGAAGTTTTCTTTCTTTGTTGGATCTTTGTGTGGTTTTGGTATGAGTGTAATTGTGGTTTCGTAGAAGGCTTCTGTTTCTATTTTGTGGCATAGTTTAAAGAGTATTGGTGTTAGGTCTTCTTTGACGGTCTGAAAGAATTCTGCACTGAAACCATCTGGTCCTGTGCTTTTTTTGGTTGGAAGGCTTTCTATGGCCCTTTCCATTTTTTTAGGGGTTATGGAACTGTATACATGATGTATTTGGTCCTGATTCAATTTTGGTATTTGGTATCTGTCTAGGAAATTGTGCATTTCCTCCAGATTCTCCAGTTGTGTTGAGTATAGACATTTGAAGTAGAATATGATGATTTTTTGGATTTCCTCAGTTTCTGTTGTTATATCCCCATTTTCATTTCTAATTTTGTTAATTTGGATACTTTCTCTGTGCCTTTTTATCAATCTGGCTAAGAGTTGATCTATCTTGTTGATTTTCTCAAAGAACCAGCTCCTGGATTCATTTATTCTTTGTATTGTTCTCTTTGTTTCACTTTGATTGGTTCCAGCCCTGAAATTGATGATTTCCTGTCTTCTACTCCTCCTGGGTGAATTGGCTTCTTTTTGATCCTGCGCTTTCAGGTTGTCCTTAAGGTGCTACAGTACCGTCTCTCAGTTTTAATTTTGGAGGAACACAGGCCTATTAATTTTCCTCTTAGTACTCCTTTCATTGTGTCCCAAAGATTTGGTTATGTTATGCCTTCATTTTCATGAAATTCTAAAATGTCTCTGATTTCTTTTTTTTTCTTTCTTCATTGGCCAAGGTGTCTACTCCTGTTTTTCTCTGTCCTTAGATTCCACTCCAATGCTAGACAAATCCTTTCCGGGATCAGGACCTTCTCCATACTTCTTCATGCGAGTCATTTGTTATGTGATTTGTGCCTTGGGCATTCAGGGCTTCTGGGCTAATTAATATGCTCTTATCAGAGATTGCATTCCATGTATATTCTTCTGTGACTGGGTTATCTCACTTAGGATGATATTTTCCAGATCAAACCATTTGCCTAAAATTTTTGTGAATTCTTTGTTTCTAATTGCTGAGTAGTATTCCATTGTGTAAATATACCACATTTTCTGTATCCATTCCTCCTTTGAGGGGCATCTGGGTTCTTTAAAGCTTATGGCTATTATAAATAAGGCTGCTATGAACATAATGGAGCATATGTCTTTATTTCATGCTTGGGAATCCTTTGGGTATATGCCCAGCAGAGGTATAGAAGGGTCTCTGGAAGTGTCATGTCCAGTTTTTTGAGGAATCGCCAGACTGATTTCCAAAGTGGTTGTACCATCTTACAACCCCACCAGCAGTTGAGGAGTGCTCCTCTTTCTCCACATCCTTGCCAACACCTGCTGTCTCCTGAGTTGTTGACCTTAGCCATTGTGACTGGTGTAAGGTGAAATCTCAGGGTTGTTTTGATCTGCATTTCCCTAATGACTAATGATGTTGAGCACTTCTTAAGGTGCTTGTCGTCCATCCGAATTTCTTCAGGTGAAAATTCTTTGTTTAGATCTATACCCAATTTTTTTATAGTGTTATTTGGTTCCCTGGTTTCTAACTCCTTGAGTTCGTTGTAATATTGGATATTAGCTCTCTTTCAGATGTAGGGTTCGTGAATATCCTTTCCCAATTTGATGGTTGCCATTTTGTCCTTTTAACAGTGTCCTTTGCCTTACAGAAACTGTGTAACTTTATGAAGTCCCATTGTCAATTCTTGATCTTAGAGCATACGCTATTGGTGATCTGTTAAGGAACTTTTCCCTTGTGCCCATGTCCTCTAGGGTTTTCCACACTTTCTTTTCTATTAGTTTCAGTGTGTCTGGTTTTATATGGAGGTCCTTGATCCACTTGGAGTGAAGTTTAGTACATTGACATAAGACTGGTTCAATTCGCATTCTTCTGCATGCTTCCAATTGAACCAGCACCGTTTGGTGAAAAGGCTATCTTTTTTCTTCTGGATGTTTTTGGCTTCTTTTTGGAAGATCAAGTGACCATAGGTGTGTGGGTTCATTTTTGGACCTTCAATTCTATTCCATTGGTCCACTTGTCTGTCACTGGGCCAATACCTTGCAGTTTTTAATACTATTTCTCTGCAGTATTACTTGAAGTCAGTGATACGGATTCACCCAGAATTTTTTTTTTTTTTTTTTTTTTTTTGTTGTTGTTGTTGTTGTGAATACTTTTAGCTGTCCTGGGTTTTTTTTTATTCCAGATGAATTTGAGAATTGCTTTTTCTAACTCTGTGAAGACCTGAGTTGGGATTTTTATGGGGATTGCATTGAATCTGTAGATTGCTTTAGGTAAGATGGCCATTTTAACTATATTAATCCTGCCGAACCATGAGGATGGCAGATTTTTCCGTTTTGGGTTTTTTTTTTTTTTTTTTTTTTTTTTTTTTTTTTTTATTTCCTTCTTCAGAGACCTGAAGTTCTTGTCATATATATCTTTCACATATTTGGTTAGAGTCACACCAAGATACTTTATATTGTTTGTGGCTATTGTGAAGGGTGTCATTTCCCTAACTTCTTTCTCAGCCTGCTTATCTTTTGAGTATAGGAAGGCAACTGATTTGCTTGAGTTGATTTTATAACCAGTCACTTTGTTGAAGTTGTTTTTCAACTGTAGGAATTCTCTTGTGGAGGTTTTCAGGTCATTTAAATAGACAATCATGTCATCTTCAGATAGTGTTAATTTGACTTCTTCCTTTCCAATTTGTATCCCCTTGACCTCCTTATGTTGTCTAAATGCTCTAGGTAGAACTGCAAGTACTATATTGAAAAGATATGGAGAGAGAGAACAGCCTTGTCTAGTCCCTGATTTTAGTGGGATTGCATCAAGTTTCTCTCTGTTTAGTTTGGTGTTGGCTACTGGTTTGCTGAATATTGCTTTAACGATGTTTAGGTATGGGCCTTGAATTCCTGTTCTTTCCAAGACTTTTAGCATGAAAGGATGCTGAATTTTGTCAAATGAAATAGAAGTGGAACTTATGATGAAATATTTAAAAGTTTATCTAAATAAGAGAAAATTTAGCACCTGTAGCCAGACAATGATAGTGTTTTTAACTGTATTTCAACTTCATAAAATTAATAAAACTAAATACTAAATAAGTGATATTAAAATTCAATATTTTATTGCTATTCACTTTAGCACTTGGAAATATTTTTTTCTAAATTCTAAGTATATAAAACTTTGAAAATCTAAAAAATAACTTTACATATTATGTATTTTATTAATTTTAATTTTTTAAAAATAGAAAAATGCAAAACAGAATGAAAAAAACGAATATAGTTCCCTGTAGCCTTTTGGGATTTATTGGTTTACAGAGCTATGTAGACTATGCATATTTTAACTCTATAAACAATAATTAATATTAGTGGATAATGAATTGTCTTCATAAATGTTTCTATTTCCTTACACACCTTCTGTTTAAAATTTTATTTTGCCCTGTCTGCACTTTGTCATGATGTAGGACACTTTTCCAAAACCATGTCTTTCTGCATGGAGCTACAGACTTCCTGACAAGGTGATAATAGAAGAAATCAAATAGATAAAAAAAGGGGTAAGATTCAACCAAGGTAAGTTTGATATTTATGATTTTGCAGTAAACCATGAGAGATATCATATTAGGCATTATTATGACTGGGTTACTTTTTCATGTAAACATAAAGAGAAATGATTGTGTGTGTCAAATTGACAAGCTATGGATTGGCATAGTTACTCTCTGTGTTCAACTCTATTACATCTCAAATGAATTGCAATCCAGAAATTTAGGGCGCACCTGTAATCTAGTACTTGAAGCTGGAAAACAAAGGATTTTTATACAAAATAATGAAGTGGGAGGACACAGGTTTTGTTCCATACCTAGAGGCATATTATCCTTGAAAATCTAAGATACAGGCATGGTGATGCATATATGTACTCACAGGAGAAAGTACATTGCAGATTTCTGATTCCATTCCATCCTGTTACAGAATAATTTCCAAGTAAACAAAAGCTTACATCCAGGAATAATCATATAAGAATTTCATCCCAGTACACAGATGTGAGAGCCATACAGATCTGAGTTCAAGATCTATCACGTTTAAGAATTAAAGAGCTTGTAGAATGATAGCCAACCTTAGATAGTGAGGAAACCACTGAAAACAGGAACCTGTTTGTGTAAATGTAACTGAACAAGCAGGGAAAGTTTCAGCTCCATCATCTAATAGAATTTGTTAGTTTTTGTAATGCCCCTATGGGTTTAAAATGAAGGAAACAACAGGGTACAGGTACAACATATGCTGCTTAGCTAGAGCTCAGAAAATGTCAGTGATTAGGACCAGCATCAATGAGGTGAAATCTTCTGGAAAGTGTTACCAGAGATCACAACGAAGCTGTATTTCAGAAAAAAGACATGTTGACAGGCAGGAAATATGTAAGAATCTGTCAGGTATTAATGGATTTGAAAGAATGAAAGTAATAAACAGCAGTTGAGTCTTGCCAGTGTGAGAGACAAGAAAATATCAGTGGCGAGGCGACAGCCTCATGGGAAGTTGAAGATTCAGTACTGAAGAGTTTATGTAATGAAGCTGATGCTTGTGACTTTGATGATAGCTTAGGAGAGGCTATTGGTGGAAGTGCTGAAAAGTTAGAAAAAATTAGTCACTGTATTGGAGATGCTAGTTCTGTGGTATGACCACCTAAACCAGCAGCAACTGTGGAGTGAAGTTATCCAGAGCCTACTGTGATGCAGAGAGAAGAGTTGGAGGAGTGGCTCAAGCCCGTTGTAAGAACCATAAAATCATTCCAAAACTCCATTAGATACCTCCTAAGTAAAGCTGCAATGTGAAAATGAGGTCATTGGAAATGTTAGGGTGTGGGGTATCTTTAACTTTTCACGACATCAAAAGGGTCTAGCAAATAAGAAATACATAATCTTATAGTGAAGATTGTATTAAGATCTGTACCCTTTTGAGAGGACTATTACACTAAACTCATCTAGTATTGCCTTGCATCTCGTTGCTTATTTGTATATTTTATAGCAGTGTTTCTCAGTCTTTCTAATACTGCAACTCTTTAATACATTTCCTTATGCCATGGTCAACCCTACTCATAAGCATGTATTTTTGTTACTTTTTCATAAGTTCAAAGTTAACACTTGAAATCACTCTATATTGGTAAAATGTTTGATCCAGTATGAGTAAAACTATATAAAATACGTGATGGTCAATTGTGTGGTAAATCTTAAAATGAATCCTTATGCTAATATCTCAGTTTTGGTCAATATCATTCTTTATCTTGAAGTGAGAGAATGTATTTTTGTAACACAGAAAAGAAAAAAGAAAAAAGAGAAATGACTGTGTGCTTATTTATCAAAGTTGACTAAATGAAGTGTTTATAAATGTGGATATGAAAAGTATGCATTTCGATTATTTATAGATTCAATAGCTTCCAAGAAAATAGTTTCTTTCCATCCATTTGCGTCTATTTACTGTTGTATAATAAAAAACACTATCTCCTGGTCTGACAGCAATAATTGAACTTTAAAAAGCAGCTATATGGAATAACATTATATTAAATTTTGGTTGACCAGACTGTAATTTTCATTACCCTAGTTGTATGAGCTTAAAATTATAGAAGATATTACTATGAGAAATAATTCTGGACCACTAAAGATGAACCTCATAATTAAGTTCCATAATATCCTCAAACATACAATACTAAAAACTAAACCCAACAAAGAAAAGTAATGAAGGTAAATGTTTGTCCCAGAACAAATTAGGAAATATAGAAGACATCCAAAATCATACTAGATTGTACCTTTGTTCCCAATATATAATTTTATGATTAGTTCAAGTAGAAAACTATACAATTGTGTATTTAGTAAAAAAAAAAAAATTATAGTATATTTTATACGTATTGAAATCCATGCATTTTTAAATTCTTTTATTTTCTGTGTACAGGTAGTAAAATAAAATTGATGTTTACCAATTTATTTTTGAATTTTTTTTCATAAAATAATTTTTTTGCTGTTTTTGTCTTTTATAATGAAAATAGTTTCTTCTCTCATATAGTACATAGTGAGCACTGTTTCTACTCCTGGCTCTACTCCACCTTCACTCACCCCCAGATATATTCCCCCATTTCCTCTTCAGAAAAGCAAAGGCCTCCTAGTTATGAGAACCATACAGGACAAAAAAGACACAATAAGACAAGAAAAGTGAAAGCCCTCATTTTATCATGGTTTCAGGAGACAACCCAATAGGAGGCTACTTGTCAAGAGCACAAAAAATATAATAATTGAGGATATACCTCCTCCCATCCTTAGGAGTTTCACAAAACACTGAGAAAAATGCCTCAACATAAGAGTTGGAGGACCTGGGACAAACCTATGCAGGACCTGATCTTGCTGTTTCAGTCTCTGAGATCCCATGTGAGCCTTTATTAGTTGGTTTGCTGGTTCATATTTTGCAGGTATTCCCCCTTCCCTTTGCCATTTCCATCTTCTGAGCAATTCCCTGATCTCCAAGGGTAGGAAGCTGATAGAGTCCTCCAACATAGACGCTGCATATTGACTACTGGAGTAAGCATCTCTGATGATAACTGGGCAATGCATCTATCCATGAACATAGCTCAATATATTTAATAACATTTTTGACGAATTATTTTTTCTATGTAGCTTTGGCTGTCCTAGAAACTCCTCTGTAGGCCAGATTGTCCCTGAACACAGAGGTCTGCAGGCCTCTGCCTGATTTCTTTGACTTCCCTTCTCAGTTCCCTTTCCTGTGTTTCCCTTCCCTTCCTTCTCTTTTCCTTCCCTCCCCTTCCCTCCCCTTCCCTTCTCTTCCCTTCCCTTCCCTCCCCTTCTCTTTCTTTCCCTTCCCTCCCCTTCCCTCCCCTTCCCTTTCTTTCCCTTCCCTCCCCTTCCCTCCCCTTCCCTTCTCTTCCCTTCCCTTCCCTTCGCTCGCCTTCTCTTCCTTTCCCTACCCTTCCCTTCACTTCCTTTCCTTCCCATCCCCTTCCTCCCCTCCACTCCCTTTCCATTCCCTCCCATCCCCTTCCCTTCCCTCTCCTCCCCTCCTCTTCCCTTCCCTTCCCTCCACCACCTTTCTCTTCCCGCCCCTCCCCTTCCATTCCCTCCCCTCCCCTTCCCTTCCCTCCCATCCCCTTCCATTTCCTTCCCTTACTTT
Organism: Apodemus sylvaticus; assembly: GCF_947179515.1. Classification (NCBI taxonomy): domain Eukaryota; kingdom Metazoa; phylum Chordata; class Mammalia; order Rodentia; family Muridae; genus Apodemus; species Apodemus sylvaticus. The sequence goes on along the minus strand of NC_067496.1, from coordinate 795,561 downwards.
AAGTGCACTACCCTTCCTATCCTGTCCCTTCTCTTCTTTTTGATTGCTGTTGTCATGTTCATTTCCATTTCTACTTCTTTCTCTTTTTTACTTTTTCTTTCTCTGCACTTTCTCACTTTTTTCTTCTTTAATTGTGTCCTTGCTTCCTTTCTTTCTTTCTCTTTCTTTTTTTTCCTCTCCTCCCACTGTTCCTATATGGATGTCTGTACCCCCACACCTGATCTCTAAATATCTCTCATATCAGCTAGTGTATACTGCCTATTTGGTATTCCAGAGCATTAGAGATATTGGGAGTTCAAATTCATTGAGATTGCTGGTTCTCCTAGAGTGTTACCTAAACTTAATTTGATCTTCCCTAACTCCACAGTAGGGGTCAGCTTCTTCTGTACATTGTTTAAGTTCAAATATCTGCATCTGACTCCTTCAGTAGTTTGTTGGGTTGTCAAGATTGCTGTCTTGCTAATTTCCATTTTGGAAGCATTCAGTAACAGTGTCATCCTTGGCACTACCTCTTGCACTGGATCCAACTTTGAACCTGTTATTGGGACTTCTATTACTCTAGCACCTGAACATTTCCATCCCTGTAATTCTTTCAGACAGAAATAATTTTGGATCAGAGGTATGAATGTGGGATGGCCCCCTACTCTCAGGTTTCATTTGAAACCCTGTCTTCCATCTGGAGGTAAGCTCTATAGGTTCCCTCTCCATACTGTCAAGCATATCATCTAAGGTTCCTACCTTATATTTCTGTGAATCTCTTACCTTTCCCGATATCTGGTGCATTTTAGAGGATCCCCCAACCTCCTAACTCCCTAGGTTGCCTGTTTCCATTCTTTCTGCTGGACCTCAGAGCTTCAGATCATTTTCCTCCCTCAGTGTCAGATCAGGTTCCTGTCCCCACTTCTAAACCCATCTCCTCTGCCCTGTCTACTTTCCCTCCCAGGTTTCTCCCTCCTTCTTTATTTGTGATTGATTTCTTCTCCCTCCCATGTGTGAATGAGGTATCCTCACATCATTTAATTGACTCTTTTTCATAGCCATATTTAATTTTATACTTGGTTTCTGAACTAATCTGATCCTGGATCCTGGCCCTCTAAACAGTGTCTGACATGGTTTTCCTCTTGCGTCATGGACCTTAAATTGGACTACATTCAAATATCTGGGCCTCCATTAACTGAGCACTTTTTGACATTTTGTAGGTAGGACACAATGTAGGACAAAGTTATGTGAGTGGGACTGCTTCCCATCAATAATCTTCTAGAAAAATTGCCTGATTACAGAACATGGGCTTTCAGGATCCATATCTGCAATTACAAAAAGACATTGCTAGTTTCATTTTCACAGTTTCCAGAGAGTTTTATTTAAGCTCCCTGGGTTTGAGGACTGAAGCACAATTGTCCTTTACTTAACAGTTAATGTACCTTTCTATATGAATAAATACTATGTTTGTCTTTCAATATCTGAGTTATGTCACTCAATATACTCTTTGAAAGTTTCATCCATTTGCCTACAAATTTGGGATAGCATTGGTTTTACCAACTGAGCACATATTTCTTTTGGTACCACATATACTTAATCTATTTTTCAGTTGAGGGACATCTATGCTGTTTGCATTTTCTGATTATTATGAATAAAGATGCAATAAAAATCACTGAGCAAGTGTCTCTGTGGTAACAGAGTAGAAAGTTTGGAGCATAAACTCAAAAGTGATATGGCTGTGTCTTACTATAAAATAATGTACATGTTTCTGAGGAACCATTATATTGATTTTCATCATGGCTGTACTAGTTTTTAATTCCCCCAACAATGGAGGAAATATGATTCCCATATTTCAAATCCTTTCTACCATGTACAGTTCCTTGAGATTTGATATTAGTCATTCAGATAGTTATAAATTAATCATAAATTAGTTCTAAATTGTGTCTCCACAATGGCTAAAGATAATGAAAAAAAATTAAGTGTTTCTAAACATTTGAAATCCTCTGTTGAGAATTTACCTTCTATCGTGATTCAGCAGTCATTGAGTACAGAGTTTATGTATGTTTCTGTGCCTTTGTAGGCTTTCAGATATTTATCTTGTTCAAATGGACTTTTAATTTATAGTGTTCTGAAAGGACACAGAGGGTTATTTGCATTTTCTTGCCTCTGTTAAGATTTAATTTGTTAGTAGTGGGTAAATTTTGAAGAGTGTTTCATGAGCTGATGAAAAGAAAATGTATTCTTTTGGTTTTTGATGATATGTTCAGTAGATGAATGTAAGTACTCATTGGTTCACTATTATCTGTTAGCTCCAGTATCTCTGTTTAGGTTTTGCCCACATGCCCTCTCCTTTATTGTAAAAGTGGTATTGAAGTCATGCACTATCAGTTCCTGGTGTTGCATGATTAAATATAACTTTTGTACAATTTGTTTCCTTTGTAAATGCTGATACCTTTCCATCCAATACAGTCATTCTTTTTTTTTATTCAATATATTTTTATTTACATTTCAAATGGTTTCCTCTTTAATGCACCCCCATTACTTGAACAGCACATAAGTCCCCTTCCTTCCCCCTGTCTCTTATCCACCCCTTCCCACTTTTCTGTTCTAGTTTGGCCCTATACTGCTAAACTGAGTCCTTCTAGAACCAGGGGCCACTCCTCCATTCTTCTTGTACCTCATTGATGTGTGGATTAGGTTTTGGGTATTCCAATTTTCTAGACTAATTTCCACTTATTAGTGAGTGCATACCATTATTGATCTTTTGAGAATGGGTTACCTCACTTAGTGTGATGTTCTCCAGATCTATCCTTTTGTCTAAGAATTTCATGAATTCATTGGTTCTAATGGCTGAATAGTACTCCATTGTTTATATATACCACATTTTTTTCATCCATTCTTGTGTTGAGGTATACCTGGGTCCTTCCAGGTTCTGACTATTAAAAATAAGACTGCTAAACATAGTAAAGCACGTATTCTTATTACATGCTGGGGAATCCTCTTGGTATATGTTCAGGAGTGGTATAGTCATATCCTCCAGACGTGACATGACCAGATTTCTGAGAAACGGCCAGATTGATTTCCAGAGTAGTTGCACCAGCAGTGGAGGAGTGTTCCTATTACTCCACATCCTCGAAAACACCTGCTGTCTCCTAAATTTTTAATCTTAGCCATTTGGATTGGTGTAAGGTGAAATCTCAGGATTGTTTTGATTTGCATGTCCCTAATAACTAATGAAGTTGAGCATTTTTTCTAAGAAATGAAAAATCAACTTGTTGTTTCTTTCTAATATTTATGAAGTCTTTCCTTATTCTTTGTAATTATTTTGGTTTGAAACATTTACAAAAATATATGCCAGAATGGCTAAAGCAGTTTGCTTCTTTGGTCCGTTTGTTTGTACAGGATAGATCAGGATACTGAGTGCTCAAATCCAGAACTGAATGCAGGAAGGAGAGAGAATTAATTGGAGGTAATGAGATGATACCAACTGTGAACTTCTGTCTCTGATGATATACTATTTTCCTCACACCAACCCCAGTCTTGCAGGAGCACTTAGCATTTGGGATAAGTTGTTCAAATTCTCAATATTAAGGATGGAATTACATAATTTTTTTATTCAAAAATTTTTTTTGTTTTAAAATAGGGTATATTCTTCATTTACATTGCAAATGATTTCCCCTTTTCTGGCTCCCCACTCCCGAATGTCCCATAAGCACTCTTCTCTCCCCTGTTCCCCCATCTACTCCTTCCCACTTCCCTGTTCTGGCATTCCTCTATACTGCTGCACCGAGTCTTTCCAGAAACAGGGGCCACTCCTCCGTTCTTCTTGGACATCATTTAATATGTGGATTATTTCTTGGGTATTCAAACTTTCTAGGATCATATCCACTTATTAGTGAGTACATACCATGACTGATCTTTTGAGACTCGGTTACCTCACTTAGTATGATGTTCTCTAGCTCCATCCAGTTGTCTAAGAATTTCAGGAATTCATTGTTTCTAATGTCTGAATAGTATTTCATTGTGTAAATATGCCACATTTTTTGTATCCATTCTTCCATTGAGGAACACCTGGGATAATTCCAGCTTCTGGCTACTACAAATAGGGCTACCATGAACATAGTAGAGCATGTGTCCTTATTGCATGCTGGGGAATCGTCTGGGTATAGGCCCAGGAGTGGTAAAGCAGGATCCTCTGGAAGTGATGTGCCCAGTTTTCTGAGGAACTGCCAGACTGATTTCCAATATGGTTGCTCCAACTTGCAATTCCACCAGCAGTGCAGGAGTGTTCCTCTTTCTCCACATCCTCACCAACACCTGCTGTCTCCTGAGTTTTTGACCTTAGCCATTATGACTGGTGTGAGGTGAAATTTCATGGTTGTTTTGATTTGCATTTACCTAATGATTAATGATACTGAACATTTCTTAAGCTGCTTCTCAGCCCTCCGAAGTTCTTTATGTGAAAATTCTTTGTTTATCTCTGTACACCATTTTTATAGGGGTTATTTGGTTCTCTTGATTCTACCTTCTTGAGTTATTTGTATATATTAGATATTAACCCTCGGTCAGATTTAGGGTTGGTGAAGATCCTTTCCCAATCTATTGGTCAAAGTTTTGTTCTCTTAACAGTGTCCTTTGCTTTACAGAAACTTTGTAGCTTTATGAGATCTCATTTGTCTATTCTTGATGTTAGAGCATAAGCTATTGGTGTTCCATTTGGGAACTTTTCCCCTGTGCCCATGTCCTCAAAGGTCTTCCCCAGTTTCTTTTCACAAAAGCACGCCCTTCTCTCAAGTGTCAGATGTCAACTTGGAGGAGGTTGTGAAAGATTCTATGAATCAACGTTAGTGAATGAGCCCAGAGAAAGTCTGCTTTCAAGGCACAGAATGCATTTTTACAAACGAGTCATAGTGGCTATAACTATATGCATGAGCCCAGTTCAAGACCATGCCAGACAAATCCCAGGATATAGGGAAGGGTACTCTAAAAAATCCCAGTATGAGGTAAAAAATCTAGCCACTTCCTTTTGGTCACTATTGGGAAATGGAAATTTATATTTTTAGGGATATGGACCATGAACATAAAAAAAAAAAAAAAAAAAAAAGAAGAACAGTAACTGTATATGATGTTTTAAGGGAGAAATGTCTCCTTTAATATTAGCTATTAAAATACATTATTCTCTTCATGGCTGATGTTTGGGAAGGTACAGTAGCTTATGTAGATGGGGGAACAGGGGAGAGAAGTGTCTTATAGTATGCAGGCTTTGAATATTTGCACATCACTTGACTTCCACCTTATTTCTTTTTTAGTGCTTGTAACAGATGAGAATTTTCTGCTTCCTACTAGTTTTACTATTCCTGACACTTGCTGCCATACAACCCATCATGAAAGAGTCTTTTCTATCTGAAAACATGGCAAACTAAGCTATTCTTTGTGAGGAGTCCTGGTCATGGAATTTCATCAAACCAACTGTAAATTAATACAATAAATTTTGTAAGGTTATCAGTAACACATAAAATATGGACGGAGTAGTTGCAGGTAGAGGAATAAAAGGAATGAAGGAACTAGAAGAAATGAAATGCAGAATGGATTTTTCTTTTTTAACCTAAACATCCATCAGCTTAGAATGAGGAGACTAGGAAACTTTAGTTTATAGAATTTTGTGCTCTGGGGTCTTCCCCAGTTTCTTTTCTATTAGCTTCAGAGTGTCTGGCTTTATGTGGAGGTCCTTGATCCATTTAGATTGGAGCTTAGTACAAGGAGACAAGGATGGATCAATTCGCATTCTTCAGCATGCTGACCTCCAGTTGAACCAGCACCATTGGATGTTTTCAGGCTCTTTGTCAAGGATCAAGTGGCCATAGGTGTGTGGGTTCATTTCTGGATCTTCAATCCTGTTGCATTGTTCCTCCTGCCTGTCACTGTACCAATACCATGCAGTTTTTAACACTATTGATCTGTAGTATTGCTTGAGGTCAGGGATACTGATTCCCCCACCCAGACTTTCTTTTGTTGCTGAGAATAGTTTTAGCTATCCTGGGTTTTTTGTTATTCCAAATGAATTTGAAAATTGCTCTTTCTACCTTTGTGAAGAATTGAGTTGGTATTTTGATGAGTATTGCATTGAATCTGTATATTGCTTTTGGCAAAATGGCCATTTTAACTATATTGATTCTACCAACCCATGAGCATGGGAGGTTTTCCCATTTTTTTGAGGTCTTCTTCCATTTCCTTCTTCAGAATCTTAAAGTTCTTGTCATATAGATCTTTCACATGCTTGGGAAGAGTCACTCCAAGATACTTTATACTGTTTGTGGCTATTGTGAAGGGGGCCATTTCCCTAATTTCTTTCTCAGCCTGCTTATCCTCTGAGTATAGGAAGACCACCGATATGCTTGAGGTGATTTTATAACCAGCCAATTTGCTGAAGTTGTTTATGAGCTGTAGGAGTTCTCTAGTGGAGTTTTTTGGGTCACTTAAGTAGACTATCATGTCATCTGCAAATAATGATAGATTGATTTCTTCCTTTCCAATTTATATCCCTTTGACATCCTTATGTTGTCGAATTGCCCGAGCTAGTACCTCAAGTACAATATTGAAAAGATAAGGAGAAAGGGGGCAGCCCTGTCTAGTCCCTGATTTTAGTGGGATTGCTTCAAGTTTCTCTCCAATAGCATATGCTCTAAGATCAAGAATTGACAAATGGTACCTCATAAAATTACAAAGTTTCTTTAAGGCAGAGGACACCATCAAGAGAACAAATCGGCGACCAACATATTGGGAAAACATCTTCACCAATCCTACATCAGAGAGAGGGCTAAGATCCAATATATATACAGAACTCAAGTAGTTAAACTCCAGAAAACCAAACAACCCTATTAAAAATGACGTACAGAGTTAAACAAAGAATTCTCACCTGAAGATTTTCAGATGGCGGAAAAACATCTTAAATAATGCTCAACTACATAGTCAGTAGGGAAAAGCAAATTAAAACAACCCTGAGTTTTCACCTTACACCAGTCAGAATGGCTAAGGTTAAAAATTCAGGGAACAACAGGTGTTGGAGAGGGTGTGGAGAAAGAGGAACACTCCTCCATTGCAGGTGGGATTGCAAATTGGTACAACCACTTTGGAAATCAGTCTGGCGGTTCTTCCAAAAATTGCGCACCTCACTTCCAGAAGATCCTGCTATACCACTACTGGGCATATACCCAGAGGATTCCCCACCATGTAATAAGGGTACATGCTCTACTATGTTCATAGCAGCCCTATGTATGTATGTATGTATTTATTTATTTATTTATTTATTTATTTATTTTATTTGTTTATTTATTTTAATTCCCCAATAAAAAGACAAAGACTAACAGACTAACAGACTGGATAAGGAAACAGGACCCTACAATTTGCTGTATACAGGAGACACACCTCAGTGTCAAAGATAAAAGCTACCTTAGAGTAAAAGGTTGGAAGACAACCTTACAAGCCAATGATCACAGGAAACGAGCAGGAGTAGCCATTCTAATATCAGATAAAATTGACTTTCAACCTAAAGTCATCAAAAGAGACACAGAAGGACACTTCTTGCTGGTCAAAGGAAAAATCCACCAAGAAGAACTTTCAATTCTGAACATCTATTCGCCAAATGCAAAGGCACCCTCATTCGTAAAAGAAACTTTACTAAAACTCAAAGCACACCTTGCACCTAACACAATAATTGTGGCGGACTTCAACACTCCACTTTCCTCAATGGACCGATCGCGAAAACAGAAACTAAACAGAGACACAGTAAAACTAATTGAAGCTTTGGACCAATTGGATTTGACTTCACCGTAAAGCAAAAGAATATACCTTTTTCTCAGCACCTCATAGTACCTTCCCAAATAGACCATATAATTATGGTAAGGTATGTTATAAATAAGGCAGACCTCAACAAATATAAGATGATCGAACTAATCCCATGCCTACTATCAGATCACTATGGTGTAAGAGTGATTTTCAATAGCAACAAAAACAACAGAAAGCCCACATACACATGGATGCTGAATAATACTCTACTCAATGACACCTTGGCCAAAGAAGAAATAAAGAAAGAAATCAGAGACTTTTTAGAATTTAATGAAAATCAAGGCACAACATACCCAAATCTTTGGGACACAATGAAAGCAGTGCTAAGAGGTAAACTCATAGCCCTGAGTGCCTCCAAAAAGAAAATGGAGAGAGCATACACTAGCAGCTTAATGACACACCTAAAAGTCCTGGAACAAAAAGAATCCAATTCACCAAGGAGGAGTAGAAGGCAGGAAATCATCAAACTGAGGGCTGAAATCAATCAATTGGAAACAAAGTGAACCATACAAAGAATTAACGAATCCAGGAGATGGTTCTTTGAGAAAATCAACAAGATAGATAAACCCTTAGCCAAACTGACCAAAGGGCACAGAGAAAGTATCCAAATTAACAAACTTAGAAATGAAAAGGGAGATATAACAACGGAAACTGAGGAAATCCAAAAAATCATCAGATCCTACTACAAGAGCCTGTACTCAACACAACTGGAGAATCGAGAAAACGGACAATTTCCTTGACAGATACCAAATACCAAAATTAAGTCAGGACCAAATGGGTCATCTAAACAGTCCCATAACGCCTAAAGACATAGAAGGAGTCATAGAAAGTCTTCCAACCAAAAAAAGCACAGGACCAGATGGTTTCAGTGCAGAATTCTATCAGACCTTCAAAGAAGAGTTAACAACAATACTCTTCAAACTATTCCACAAAATTGAAACAGAAGGAACACTACCCGATTCCTTCTATGAATCCACAATTACGCTGATACCAAAGCCACACAAAGATCCAACAAAGAAAGAGAACTTCAGACCAATTTCCCTTATGAACATCGATGCAAAAATTCTCAATAAAATTCTTTCCAACCGAATACAAGAACACATCAAAACGATCATCCACCATGATCAAGTAGGCTTTATCCCGGGAATGCAGGGTTGGTTTAATATACGGAAATCCATCAATGTAACCCACGACATAAACAAACTCAAAGAAAAAACCACATGGACATTTCATTGGATGCTGAAAAAGCATTTGACAAAATTCAGCATCCTTTCATGCTTAAAGTCTTGGAAAGAACAGGAATTCAAGGCCCATATCTAAACATAGTAAAAGCAATATACAGCAAACCGGTAGCCAGCATCAAACTAAATGGAGAGAAACTTGAAGCAATCCCAGTAAAATTAGGGACTTGACATGGATGCCCCCTCTCTCCTTATCTTTTCAATATTGTACTTGAGGTACTAGCTCGGGCAATTCGACAACATAATGAGGTCAAAGGGATACAAATTGGAAAGGAAGAAGTCAAACTATCATTATTTGCAGATGACATGATAGTCTACCTAAGTGACCCAAAAAACTCCACTAGAGAACTCCTACAGCTGATAAGCAGCCCTATTTATAATTGCCATATGCTGGAAAGAACCCAGGTATTACTCAACAAAAGAATGGATGCAAAAAAATGTGGTATATCTACTTAATGGAGCACTATTCAGCCATTAGAAACAATGAATTCATGAAATTCTTAGGCAAATTGATGGAGCTAGAGATCATCATACTAAGTAAGGTAACCCAGACTCAAAAGGTGAATCATGGTATGCACTCACTAATAAGTGGATATTAACCTTGAAAACTGGAATACCCAAAACATAATCCGCACATCAAATGAGGTACAAGAAGAAAGGAAGAGTGGCCCCTTGTTCTGGAAAGACTCAGTGAAACATTATTCGACAAAACCATAATGGGGAATTGGGAAGGGGTGGGTGGGAGGAATGGGGGAGAGAAGTTGGCTTGAGGAACTTTCGGGGAGTGTGGGGGCTAGAAAAGGGGAAATCATTTGAAATTTAAATAAAAAAAATATCGAATGAAAAAAATTTTGTGCTCTGATTGGATTCAAGGACCACTACACAGATGGGCATATTTGATCAATTCCCATAGCTCAGGAGGTCATTTGACATAGTTGAGAACCTACTATGATTCTTTTTAGCTAGGTGGATATAGTATCAATAAACCCACACATGAAAACATATCATATATATTTGGGCAATATTTAGTTGTAATATTAATATAATTCTATCATATGAAGCAAAATAGGTAGAAAATGTTATGTAAATTGAACGAAGACTGAATAATTGTATACATAGTTTTTGAAAGGTAAATTAGAAGTAAAAAAAATAACTTTCGCTATGTATGTTCATTTCCTTATAACTTATATGTAGAATAGTTATTTATATAACTACCTAATAGTGTGAGATCTTTTGATATATGCTGACACTCTGATTTCATCTAACCCTCTCCCCTACTTCTGCATGTATATCTCTCCCTATTTAGAACCTGATTGACTATTCTACGACCTTCATCAGTTCACTTGTAACTACCTTTTGACCCATCTACTGCTCTCTGACTTTAAAGCCTGAGATGGTTCCTATTTACTGGATTCAGAATTTTCTTCATGTTTTGCACTCAGATCAGCACATTTCGATGTAGGATAAACTGATGAGAAAGAACACACAGCATTTCTGATTTATTGTCTAGATTAACTCACTCAGTACCATTTTTTATAATTTTATTCATATTCTTGGCAACGTCTTTACTGCATTTTTTGACAGAATACTCTTCCATAATGTACATGGACCACACATCTAATCATCAAATAGGGCATTTATGTTACTTCTATTTCCTAGTTATTATGAATATATCAATAATGAATATGAAAGAGAAATATTTACAGGAGAATATTGAGTGTTATGGTAAATAACAATGGGTAGTAAGATTCAGCACACCTAAAAACAAAACAAATCAATAAAATACTTATAATGAGCTTGAGCACGTGCTAGATGTTTTAGCTTCTTATGTGATGTAGTAAAATGTTCTGACAAAAGCTTCTTTTATCTTTCTGAGAGAGAAAATGTTAATTTGGCTCCCAACTTGAGGTTGCTCTTTTCATGACAGGGAAGTCACAGCAATGAGACCTTGAGAAAATTCATTATACCAAGCATAGAGTCAAAAGTAGATAAGAATGAATTAATACAATTTTAACTTGCTACCTCCATTTTCTGTAGTCCAGAATGTCTGAACCAGGCCATGATGCTTAATATAATTCAGAATAGCTTAGCTGTATCAAGTAACATAATCAAGTTATTTCTGCACAGACAATATTTGAGATTTTTCTTAATTTAGATTAAGAATCTTTTTAATGTTTCCTCGTGGATCGTATATGTGCTTAGTATCTTGATTCTTTAATGATAATTAAATACTTAATTAATACAAACTACCATATTAGCTTTTATAAAACATCTTATAAACAAAGGTTTATCTTTTAGTTAATTTTCAGAAAAATCAAAACGTGATGTTTACTGATTCTATTTTATAAAAATGTACATATATGAGGATAACAATTCTTTATGGTTTCGAAAAAAATAATCAAAGAATTAGAAATTCACTGATATGAGATCAGTCAACATATACGTGAAAAAAATTCCTTTCAGTAGTTTAAAAATCTTAAACAGTCATTTTGTTTTTCTTCATTATTGCTGAAAGACAAGCCTTCCCACTGGATATTTTCCAGATGCTAACCGATCATATTTCATCCAATTTATTTTTCCTTCCCCATTTCTTACCCTTTAAATATCCCACAGAATGCTACATCATTGTTATTTAATGCACCTGATTAATTGTTGTAAAACCTGCAAACCTTCCTGCCTTTCATGTAATGATTGAAAAGGGCAAGCAAATGAATGAAGAAAATTCATAAAGTTGGAAGGAAAGGGGTACTTCCCATATGTTTATTATTCTTACCATTGATGCTTCAATTAATTTAGTGCACAAAACATGTGCAACTTGTCCACAGGGAAAATCAGTGTATTGTAGTGAAAAAGCAACCTTTTTTAATGTTCTTATGTAGCTACAAGGGTTAGAATTTCTCAGATGGGGGAGTCTCTGATTGGGATCATGTTCTATTTTTAGTGTATGCCTTTTTAATGATAGGGCAATGGCAGAGTTATGGATGAACCATAGCTCATTTATTCTTTCCCATCACACCACTCGCTCACAGAACATTTGAATGGTTGTAATTTATCTTCATTTGTTATCAATGTGTATTCTTAAATAAGTAACTTTGCTCAAATTTTGGTCATTTAAAGATAGCTGTATGTGTACCAGATATGTAAAATTATTGACCAATATTACGAAGCTAATGCTCACCAATCTAGAGTCCTTTTGAAATGAGACTCCTATATTTTTTACCTTATGATGGACTAGGATGCTCATTTCAGATCTCTGGATAAAGCTGTGCCACGTTCATGTGCAGACACTAAAAATAAATAAGTTATGTACAGTAATCAATTAATATTCTTCATATTTCTATTAAAAATGATTAAAAATATTACTTCTTTGAGCATTTTGTACATTTGTTCATTTTCATCCTTCTCTAAATTTCAGTCAGACTAGCACCTACAAACCCATCACGTGCCCAACTTTTTTGGTTTTGTTTTTGTTTCTTTTTCTGCTTATCCCTTTGCTTTGTGCTCATCTTCCTCTTCTTCCTATATCTTCTTCTCCTCTTTCTTTTCTTCTTTCTCCGCTCCTTCTCCTCCTCCTCCTTTTCTCTGTTTCTCAGGTTTTTACTCTTTATTTTATTATGAGAGAGGATTTCACTATGTATCCCTAGCTGTCCTAGAACTCACTCTGTAGACCAGGATGTAGCAGTACTAAGAGATCTCCCATGTATTCTTGGGTGTGTGGCTCTCCCCGCGAGGATGGTCAGCTTAAGAAGGTCATTCTTTTAAAGAAAACCTATTCTTCTTCTCCCAGCACCTATCAGTCACCATTAGATATTCAGCTGTCACTCACTAATTACATTTAATTATGTCTGTGTGCATGACATAGCATTATAAGGAACTCAAAAGAAAACTTCAGGAAGTCCATTCTCTACTTTCACTGCATGTGCCCTAATAACCAAACTGAGTGCATCAGTCTTTGCAGCAGGTACCCTACCCACTATACCATTTCATCATCAAATTCTCTTTGGAATTAACAAATAGACGTGTTTGTTATATGATTCCAGGTAATTGAGGGATGTTTTATTAATGTATATTAAGATTTCAAGTTAATAAATATGGTAGCATACATTTGTAATCCCAACAAACAGACGGTAGACAAGAGGGATATAAATTCAAAGCCATTCTAAATTTATAGAGCTATTAGTACACAATTCATATTACTAAAATGTGCCTTTAAATTATTAAATACTCTCACAAAATTAAAAATTTTAACCCTTTCAGAATGATTTAACACCATTGTTAATAATTTCAAGTTTGTTGTTATTCTTTCCCAAGATTCAAATAGCTGGATAGCACCATAAATAATTCATTATTTTAAAAATGTGTCTATAATTTGTAATGAAACAAATTTAGAAATGTGTAGGAATGTGTTCGCCAAACCTCAAACATTGTATAATAAAAAGAACTTGTGATCATGTAGTAAAAAGAAGGAAAATGATTTTTTTATTAATACAAATGTTCTAATTAAAGTGAAGCCTATCATAAGTTAGGAAAGCATGTTGCATATGCTCATATTTTATTAGACATAAACAAAACATCATTAAATATGAATAGATGACTTTTATTCATTTTTTCCTCCCTTGTGAGTTCCAAGGAGAATTGGCAAAACAAATTTGGATATATTCCTCCCATGTCTTCCATCAAAAGTTTATTGTTACAGGTCTCCACCTAACAGGACAAGTATTCAATTAATAAGTAAATGTTCATACTGTGTTTTAATTTTATGATATGATAACGCGATAAATAAATTTTAAAGGGAATATTGAGGATGATAGCAACATTTATAATGTATGCAACTCACAAATAATTAACTATGTGATCTTTAAAAATTGTTGTAAATTTTAACATAAATAATTTGCTAGTGAGAAGGATAGTAAGAAATTAAAAAATGAAACAGTTAAAAATTTTAGATTGCTTTTAATACATGTGAGCACTCTGGTATTTTCTATATTGGTCTGTATATGTGTTTCTTCAGAAATTTCATTGTAATATGATTGTCCCTTCTTCAATCTGTCTTGAAAAGGTAAAGCTTAGAAATGAGCTGCTGCTATATATTATACTCTCAAGTTTAAATATCATTAATCTAAACAACTCAAGCTAAAGACACCTACTTTTGAGATTCTGATGTTCAGCAGAGCTGCCAAAACTGTTATGATAACTGATCCCTGTCAAATCAGAAAACAAACAAACAAAAAATATGGCAGCTTTCAAAAATTCAAAAATTTGGTCTAGTCCTGAAAAAGGAGTCATTTGCCTTGCTGTTTGCTGGTGGATCCTATATGGATATCAACATTGATTGTGGGAACTAAAAATATCTGTACATTTTAAAGTCACCATGTAGATTCCAACACCTCTCCAAAATAATCCATGTCCTGTACTATGCTAATGATAGAAACGCCTCTCCATCTTTAAGAATTCAAAATTTTCCAAGTCAAAGTATCCTCATTTTTGACTCCTGGATATTCTTCCTTTTTTATTATCAAACTTTGGATGGTGGACAAGCATCTTAAAAAATGCTCAACTTCATTAGTCATTAGGGAAATGCAAATCAAAAAACCCCGAGATTTCACCTTACACAGTCAAAATGGCTAAGATTAAAAATTCAGGAGACAGCAGGTGTTATTGAGGATGTGGAGAAAGAGGAACACTCCTCCACTGCTGGTGGGGTTGAAAATTGTTACAACCACTCTGGAAATCAGTCTGGCGGTTTCTTCGAAAAATGGGCACCGCACTTCCAGAAGATCCTGCTATACCACTCCTGGGCATATACCCAGAGGATTCCCCACCATGTAATAAGGATACATGCTCTATTATGTTCATAGCAGCCCTATTTATAATTGTCAGATGCTGGAAATAACCCAGGTATCCCTCAACAGAAGAGTGGATGCAAAAAATGTTGTATATCTACACAATGGAGTACTATTCAGCCATTAGAAACAATGAATTCATGAAATTCTTAGGCAAATGGATGGAGCTAGAGAACATCATACTAAGTGAGGTAACCCAGACTCAAAAGGTGAATCATGATGCCTGCTAGATGTCTGTGTTTTTCTAAGGAGAGCCAGAAAAGGAGTGAATCTTGAGGGGGCTGGAGAGGTTGGAAAAGAACTGTGAAGAGTAAAGTTGTGGGACCAGTAAGCAGGATGTATTATATTAGAAATTAATTTACTCATTAATTTCTCGAAAGTAAAGTAATTTAAACAAGGTAGGTGGGCTACAAAGACTGTACATTTTCTTCTGAACTATTAGGCCATGATGGGTTCTTGGTAAGGTGAAGCACATAAAGGTTGAGTTGTACTCATTCCATGGGTGTCTGAAGCAATAGTGGTGAGGCCATGTTCACTTGCTAATAAAATGTACATTATCATTTAAGTCAGAATTACTATTGGGAGCAGTCAGATTTTAAGTAATAATTCAGCTATGAGAGCTCATGTGTGTTTGATCCATTATAGGTACATGGTGGAAGTCAAGACAGAATATTGTGGCATGTACTTCTGACTTCCATATATATGCTATACACTCTGCATAATCTAATATTAGACAAATGATGGATACTGTGCAAGAGGAACAGTAAAACAATTAGAACTTATGAAATGTGGCAAAGCACTTAGACCAAGCAAAGTGGGTGTGTCTGAGAGAGGTAGAGACCAGAGCGGAAAATGTTCTGAGGACTTTATGCTGTTGTGGAGTTTTTTTTCTGCTCTCAACCCTCAGATCACCTCCTTCATAATCTATCAGTTTTATAAAAACTCTATGGAAGTTTCTAAACACTTCCTTTGCAATGTGATTTTGGCTCACGCTGTTAGTAAAAATGAACCTATTCAAGCACTGCTCCTGGGGCAGATGAATGAGTAAAATACCGCCCTAGGAAAGAACTACCAACAAATATACCTGTCTTAGTTAGGGTTTCACTGCTGTGAAAAGACACCTTGACCAATACAAGGTTTTTAAAAGATAACATTTAATTGTGGCTGGCTTACAGTCTAAGAGGTTCAGCCCATTGACATCAATGCAAAAACATGGCAGCATCCAGGCAGATATGGTGCAGGAGGATCTGAGAATTCTACATTTTTATATGAAGGCTGCTATTGAAGACTGACTTCCAGGCAATTAGAGTGAGGGTATGAAACCCACACCCACAGTGACTCACCTAATCTAACAAGGCCATACGTCCTAATAATAGGGTCACTTACTGGGCCAATCATGTATAAACCATCACATTCTAAGAACAGGCACCTTTAGACTTGTTCAAACATGAGCTTATGGGGGCCATACTTATACATATTATAATTAGTTCTGTGATTTTTAAAGATTTTTATAAGATTGCTTTTTGAGAGAAATAATAAATTTATCCTTATTTATAACTGCAAAGTGTGTCATGCCAGTAATAAAAACTGCAGACAAATTTAAATTACTTGCTTACATCTTGCTAATCTATAATAATTTGTCTAGTTCGGAATATGTGTGGATTCTCCAGAAATTTTGGGTTTGTTTTTTCATCAGTAATTCATAAGTGATCATGGGAAAATATTGGGAGAGATGATTTTTCTACAAATACTCATAATTCTTTATAAGAAGAAAAAAAATGATGTAATTGCATTGTAAGCTTTGTACTTCAGACTTTGCAGGTATAAGTAAACAATGCAAGAAAAAAGAAATTTGGAGCTTTTTTCCATCCACTACATATAAGTATACATGTAAGGGGTTGAAGCTTTGCTCTATACACCAAAAGTGTGTATTTATATGTATATAAGCATATATGTAAATCTGTATGAGCTTCTTAAACTTGCTTCTGCTTCCCAGTGTGTAAATGTGTCTGTGTCTGCTTTACATGATATCACACCAATATATCCTCTTGGGATCACTAAAGATGCTATCTCAGGTGGTCTTGGATAGACAGACAGGCAGTAAGGTGTCCTGTCAGACAGACAGACAGAGAGACAGACAGAAATACAGAGAGATGCCTACAGGGCATGACTTTAGCGTTTATGAAACCTTAAAGCCCACCTCCTCCAGTATCACACATCCTTCAACTAGGTAACACCTACTAATATTGCATATGGGCCTATGGGGATCAATCATATTCAAACTGCCACACGTACCTAGCTACATGAATACAGATATTCATGGATGAGAGATAGAGAAAGAGAGGGTGGAAGGACAAAGAAATAGATGTTAGAGAAATGGTTGCATACTACATAAATACATGCATTCATACATTCATTCATTCATATATAGATTGTGGATAGACTGGCAGATAGATGTGATGACTATCTAAACAGTAAAGGCATGGTGCCCTTACTTCACACACACACACACACACACACACACACACACACAGAGAGCACAGTTTACTACCCAAATTAATACATCATCATTGGACATTCAAACTGAAAATCTTCTAAAAACACACCCACAAAACACACAATGTTAAATGGATGTGCATTTGAATAATGACTAAACTATCTTTAACTTCTGGCTAATTTAAGGATTACAAAATAAAAACTCTCTAATACTTGTTGATTGCTCCAGTTATTACTGCATACTTACTGATACTTACAATCCACTCACAGCAATCTACAGAAGTTACTTACTGTACAGAAGATATTCAATCATACACCCTCAGCTCCAAGATATATCTTTTTAAGACAAATCAGTAAGAAATTATCTTCCAAATGACAATGAATGAAGCAGTCATCAGGTGGAAAACAACAAAACAAATTAATCAGTTTTGCAAGTAAAATTCATGAGAGTATTGATTAAAATAATTACATTAGTTTACTAGAATTACAGTGTCTGTGCCTTTGAAACAATGAAAAACTATGCATACATTGTGGCATCCAAAGATGGCAGAAAATGTGAAACATTTAAACAGTGACACATTGACCTGTTTTGAACATCAGGAGATGACTTCCATGACAACAAAATAACTAGATTTCCTTTTCTAAACTTAAAACAACATCAAGAACAACAACAAGAAGAGAACAACAATCAAAAGTAAACATGGCATCTTCATGCAGCAATCTGAGCATTGTTGCAAGAATGTGGGTGGGTGTTCAGTACTTTGCCAACTTGGTGGCTTTGTGTTTAAGTGTCCATATCTGCATATTAATTTGGGATCACATGACTGATGACGAATGTCATGAAGACGAGTGCTACTCATGGATCTCTTTGATGCACTGGAGACCTCAAACCAAAGGGGAGGAATGTTATATTGACGAGCACAGTAATGGCCCAAGCTTCTTTGTCCACTATATTTAAATGTGATGTCTCTTTGAGCCAAGAGGGAGAACTGTTTGGTTAGATGGTACAACCAGAGGCCTGCTATTTAAAGATGTTGGTATAGAGACCCCCATGTAATGAGGAAGGACTGTCTGAATTACACTTGGCCAGAAGTGGAATTTTAAGATCGAATTAGTCACAAAGACTATATGGGCACTATTGATGGTCTCATTTTATGATCAAGAATGTCCCCAAAATAGTCAGAAATGTGTGACCAGTGGACATAGGTGAGAGATCAAGCAAGCAGAAAGAATATTATGTAATGGTCTCTCCAGGATAACCTGGAAATGTGAAATCATTTGAAGAGGTAAATCCCCATGTGTGATTGGGTAGTTTAAAACTGAATACTCTTTCCTTGACACATGAACAAAATCTCAGCATACCTCATACCTGTGAAGAACATTCCAGGTTCTGCCTAGGCAGCTCCTCATCACAAACTAGAGCATCTCTCCACTGTAGTGAAAATGGTGCCCAGTCAGGCAATAGTCACAGCATTTATAAAAAAAAAAAAAAAAAAAAAAAAAAAAAAAAAAAAAAAAAACATGATTGTCAGTCCCACACTCATTCTCCTTCTTAAGAGTTTGTTCATCTGCTAGGTCTAGGTATGAAATGCGGAGAAACATTATTTTAGTTTCTGCCTTGAGGTATTGTGCTTCTATTCTTGGGTGTACTTGCTAAACTTCTTCTCTGTAGCTTTAAGCCTGTGTGTTTTGAAGCTCAGTTTTGGTGGATTGAAATATAATTATGTCCTAAATGTAGATTGGGGAATGTTTGAAATCTCTCCAGAGGGGGGAAGGCAATGCAAGGTCTTCCTAGGTCAGAAAGGGATATTATAAAACAGCTTGGAGAAAATAAAATCTGAAGCCCCCTATTATTTCAGAGTCAGTCGATCAGAATTTCTTGGGTCACAATAGAAGGATCTGAGTCCCAATTAAGTATACATAGTAAATCCATTCACACAGGGCCATATTTAAAGCTCTGAGATCCTTTTGCATATTGGTGTACTGCAGCTCTCTATTAGAACAAACAGCTATGAGATTGTATTTTTAAGAAGATACATCATTGGGGTATAAAATTACATTTATGGAGAGGTAATAGTCCAAAGTCCAACTCGGTAAAAGAGGATATTCAGATTTTTTTAGGGAGGTGTAGACATATCCAATATCCCAGTTTGCAGAAGAGGATTTTTTTTCTGTGCCTCTGGCAGACGTGATAGATAAAAGAGGCTCTAAAGAAGAAGGAGAGACAGGAGCCCACTAGGATTGTATGGAATAGATGTTACATTTCTTTGTCATATGTCTGCAGCTCTATTGAGTAGATGTTGAAGGTTGATTGATACCTTGAGAATTATATAAGACCTTCCAGGCACTCACTCCCGTTTTAGTTCCAAACATAAAATAAAAATTTAGAATACATATCATCTGCTTGTCCAATGTACACCTGACAGAAATCTAATAAACTCTTTCATGAGGTTACAATGAAGTATTCTCGAGTTAATGTCTTCCTCAAAAATATGTCCATCCACACATTCCTCTGCATGGAGGACATGTTGTCTCTGTGTAAGGAATCACAAGGATAGTATTCTGGTTTACCTTTGCCTTGATACTCTTCAGTTTGGGACTTCAGTCCAGAGTACTTAGAGATCTCTTAATAAGGACAGTGCTTTCAATGCCACAGAAATTAGAAGTCATAGGTAGCAGATGCACTGGGAAACGTGGAATTGTGGGATTTTCTCAATCTCCCAGGCCAGATCTGGAGCACACTCTGTTATGAATTTCTAAATCATGTAAGATGGGGAGGACCTTAGGCAGCTTTGCACAGAAGAAGGACTTTCATTCCCTTCATCAGTGAGGTATATAACCAGACTTCATGGGAATAAGGGAGTTGAAGCACCCTTGTCATTAGCAGGATATCTAAGAAACTCTATGAAAAAGTGAAATTCTCTACCTATTTGTCAGAGGAGTAAAATCTCTGCCTATTTTCAATAAAATGGGAAAGACCATTTCACATTGGAGAAAATATAACTACCTTGTGGAGAAGAGGAATTCTAGTATTGATCAGCTTCCATTTCTTTTTTCTGTATTGAGAATGTCCAAACCTTGTGTGTACTGTGTGAAAATCCAGGCAGCAATGGTTTAATTTTTTGATGGTTATTACTAGGCAATAAAGCCTTTGGTTAGATGAGATAAGGCCAAGGCCCTTCTTCATTGGAGAAATGTCTCAGAATATTTATAGCAGGGATATGTTTGGAAGTAATCCTCGACATTCAGGATACAGCAGGAAATAAAGGGCAATAGAAAAAGATCTGTTGACACCTTACATGTGCGCTTAGGCGTGAGCGCCCGTTATGCAACAGGAAAGATTTCAGGTCAATGTAGGCATTAGTAGAGGGCTTTCTTTTCCACTAGACAGAGGGGAAAGAGAAAATATTTAAGTATAGGTATGGCGTGTCTGAGCCTCCCAAGGCAGAGGGAGAGACATTGAAGCCCTCCTATGAAAGAAAGACATTTACAAATCTCTTGGACAGAGGGTATGAATTTGAGGACCATCACAATGCATAAACCATTCTGATGTGCCTTTCCGATGAGGAGTTGAATGTGAGACACAGTTAATTGGAATATTTGTCATGACATGCAGGAGAGTCAATCATTTCCCTGAACCACAGAGGAGAGGATGTGAGACAAGAGAAGCAACATAGAGACAGCCAGACAGTATACTGATCAAGCTGTTAATTTTTATTTCTTACATAATGCAATACAAAGAGAAGCCAGAAAGGTGTAAGGAGTAAAGGGGGTAAGTCATTGTTTCTGGAGATCAATATCATGGTGCTACTATAGTTTCTCTGAAAGTTTCTGAGAATTGTCTCTCAGGGAAAGTCTTACGGAAAATCTGGCTATTACTGCAGGACATTGGAACAATAAATTTATCACAAGGAGGTGAAGCAGAAAGGAGTTTCTATGGTAACCTAAGCACAGTTGAGCTCTATTATTTCTAGCCCACTCAGGTGAGCTTTGCATGTTCTTTCAATCTGGATACTTGGCTAGCATTTTCCCTTCTAAATGAAGGCTTGAAATGGATGAAAAGAGGAGGTTTTGAGATCTAAGTGAGAATGGCTCCTGGCAATATTTGTGCTATCCTTTATCAAGAAGAGAGTGATTTTGAATCCGTGATCTGAGAGGATATCTTTTAATGGAAGTGGTGTTTTTGTGTGAATTCAGGTAGAGAAGATTTCAGAATATGTCAGTCTTACAAGATAGATATTGGATCCTCTGAGATACAGAGGGAACATTTGATATCTATTGGACAAAAAGTGTACTAGCCTACTTGAACAGGGTGTAGTACTGGGTCACACTTTAGAAGATGCCCATCTTCAGTTACTCCCTGGTAGACCTGGCAGCAATCTATGAATTATCATCAGTCAAGATTGTTAGTCTAAAAGTCTTCTTGAAGCTTACCACCAGTTATATGGTTGTGTACAGAAAGAATGGTATGAAAACAGATGATCTAGTTTCCAGGCTCTGTTAACCCAGAGTAGAATAATGTAAAGTCCCTTTTCTTACACTTGTATTTTCTTAATAGCCATGGTTAGAGAAAATGATCTAAAGCTCTCTATTAGATGGCTATATTTGAGGCTCATATGTAGTTGGGGAATGCCCTTAGGACTCTTAATACTTGGTCCACTTGGGCATAGCAAAAATTCAGAAATCTGAATAGTAAACTCCATACATTCTTATAGTATAATATGGAAGGAAGAGGAAGGTTTGGGATATTATTCTTAAGAGTAGAAAGGACTGATGATCCTTCATTCAAATGGTATGTGATGACAGTAAATTATGACCAATTTGTGAAACCTGTATTCAGAAGTGCAATTTCAGGGGCCTTTCTGAATTGCTTTGCTTAGAAAGAAAGAGCCTAGCCATGTTTATCCAAATAACAAGGTCCAGTCTCCACACAATGTAAAAGTGAAATAAAAACCTACCAAATCTTGGGTAGTGGGAGAAGACTATGGTACTTGATCATTTGTTTCCATCTGGTATTCCCACTTCCTCTTTCTATCCACTCTATATACTATAGGGAAGAGTACAAGAAGCAATCAGCATGCTCTTCCAACTGGAAGTGTTGTTGTCTGATCTCTGAGTCTCCCTGAAGTTTGTCTTGGTCTGTACCCATCCATAACTGAGAGATGGAAACACTGCATTTCTGACAATCACGTCTAGGTAGATTGCAGTTTTACCTTTCTATTCTCTGACTTCTGTCCCACACTCAGACATGTGTGAGGTCCACCTTTGAGGTGGCAAGTGTGTTTGTCTGCAAATAATGGTCACAGTGATTTTCACTAAGGCAATATGAGTTTAAAGTCAACTGTAGCTTGTCTTTTGAATGAAACAATATTCTAGAACATTCTTTAGTAAGGAGGTACATCTGAAGTTCCTATGACTATAGATTCAAAGATGAGCCATAGGTGGCCAAAGGAGTCAAAGCTGAAGTCGCTGTCATCATTGTTCCAGGGGACATATATTCTTGGCCAGGAACTGGTTGTCTATAGCCTTTGTGTTTGAAGGAGGAAATCATAGCCTCTTTTCTACTACAGTGAATGCCATTTAACTGGATTTTCTTCTTTAGAGGGAACGAAATAAACCTTACATATAGCCTCTATAGACAGAAGATGAATGACTTAGTCCAACTTCCCCAAAACCAAAAGTTCGAGGGTCTTTCCACTAAAAGTGTGATTTAGTCCACCTAAGGCAGATGGGAATGCTCTGCCGTTGGGTTAGTTTTAGGAGGGAATTCTGACATTCTCTTTAGCGAAATAAAAGGACTGAGGTAACTTAGAGAGATAGGAACTACTGGCCCACGTGAAAAAGACAAAACTCTGGATCTGGTTGTGCAACGATATGGATTAGAAAAAGCTTGGAGTGGGGATGAGTGTATTGCAACATTCACTTAAACATGAATGTCCCTGTTACCTTGCTCAGTCAAGGAAGGTCCCATCACTGCTCTTCGGCTTCCAACTCTTCTTTAGTTGTAAGCAGTTTCACATCTTGTATTCAGTCTGAGAGAATTCAGGCAACAACCTGAGCGTGTTTTAAACATCCTGGATGGCTATCACTGGATAGGTTGCCTCTTAATTTGTCTTAATATGTCTATATATGGTCAAGAACAATGTGATTAGATTGAAGAACATAACCTAGGATCCAGTCTATAATTCTTCACATAGGAACGAGGACCTCAATCCAGATTGAAACAATATATTTTCCTTGTCATCCTCATAAAAGATTTGATTCTTCCTTATTTAGAGAATATACATTGAAGGTAGTTCAAAATCATAAAAGAATGTTTGATGATACATCGACAATACACTATTATTTAGGAGAGCATATCTAATGTCACCTTTGAAGTAAAGGAATCTGAGAGCTTCCTTTCTCAAAAACAGGAGCTCATATTCCCTTTTGAACATAGGGACAAGATCCAAGGCCACATTGATGGAAAAGGGAAGGACTGATATTCAGCTTCACCCAGAATATGTCTCTTGGGCTTTTCAAAAATCAAGGAGTGTATGAAGAAATAACATGGGAGCAGGGAGTGCTCAGATTGGGAAGTTGTGAGTCCAACTTCAGGGCAGGAGAAATCCTGAATGTCTTGGTTCATATGGTAGAGGTCCCTGGTTTTATTTTGAACAAAATAAATATCCAGTTCACCCATGGTATGCAGGGGAGGTTTCTAAGCTACAATGTATAGTGGAGGGAAGTTCAGACTCTTTCTCAATAGCTTCCAAGTATTTTACCCATCTGCATACCATGTGTGTAATCTTTGAGAGTACAGGCAATGTCACTATAAACTTCCAAGAACATAATTAGTTATGCAAGCTTTGATATTTCCTCAAGGATGTGTTAAGCTGCACATATATTGGAATAAAAAAATAGTAATGGTGCATTTTATTGACCAACTTTGAGGTTCAGGGAATGAGAGCCAATTTCAGTTTTCTATATTTTGTTCTATGCTTTAAAAAGGGAGACATGTGAGATATCATTGGTTCCAAATGATATCTTAATCAGAGAGATATCTTTAATCAAAGTTAGTTAATAGGGGTATTTGTGAGGCACAGCATGAAGCAAAGCTTTGGTGAGTCATTAGTTGAACAGGTAAACCTGAAGACAATAGTGTAGATGGTGGAGGTCTTACATACCTCCTTTTGTGCAGGAATTAGTTTTGAAAGCTCTTTCAATACACTTTAAATTCCCAGAGCACCTTGAGCAGAAAATGAATATCTAAAATCCACTTTGTGAATAAAATTAGAAAATAGGTCCACAATCCTATGGGGAACGCAGGAAATATTAGATGATATTTGTGTAGAATATGTGGTATAAATATTTTTAATATGCCAGGCTTTTAAGGAAAAATAGACTTAAATCACGTGGTAGAAATAGGAACATATAAGTCAAAATACAAGTTTTAGGTCCCTTTTGGCAAATGAGCACTAGGGCTTTGTTAGTCCTAGGAGAGTTCAGACGTTGTGTTCAATATAGTGTGAAGGAGTAACTTAACACTGGAAAATGTGAACCCTATGTAATATGGAAACTCTGAGGTCCTATTTAAAAATGAGGCTAGAATTAGCATCAGGCAGAGAGAGGGAGCCATATAAACTTCTCTCAAAGTTAAAGGTCCCTTGTACCTTATAGAGTGAAGAAAGAATTCAACAGTGACTATAAGACATCAATTCCTATGCAGAGTTTTGAATATTTACAGTTTGTGTCCATTCTTTGAGATTTGAGGCAGCAACTTATTTTCCTCAATGTTTACATGATTGTTGCTGGCTATGTTTCTTTTTATAGTATGTTCAGCTGTTCAGATCTAAGCAGAAATGTTGAAGTTTTTACATTTCTATTCACTTTCAAGAAAGCAGATGCACAGGTTCTATGCTATGATTCTAAACTTGTACAAGGGGATCTCAAGAAATTGGGGCATATTACAATATCCCTTGGGTAGAATTGATAAGTCTAGAGTTTTCGTGGGAAAATGGAAGTGACTTGTGCATTTTTCATAAGAAGGTATAGGGATGACACCAGGTGCATAAAGGGACACTCTTGAAAACTTAGGTGAAAAGGAAGTAACCTCAGGGTCTTGGATAGAGTTATAGGTTTAGAGGGCCTGGGCTACTTCAGAAAGTTCTCGAGATTTGTGGGAAGATATTGGTGTTCCCTGGATCACTTGTTCAGATACTAAACAATCCAGTGAACATTAATTAGGTTTCAAAAGTCCAAGTTCTCCTGGTACAGATGGGAATGTTTCTAAAATCTCAGTCTCAGAATCTGAAATTTTAAAAGTGGTTTGGTTACTTGGCAGATGTTCTTCTGCCTCTGGATTAAGTGATGAAAAAGGTGAAGTCTGAGAGAACATTTGGTTTTCTAGAAAGTGAATGTCTGGTGTTGACATTGGTTGAGGGGGCATGTCTAGTATTTTCTCCCAAAGAAAGCATGGATCTAGCCTGTGGAGGTATTGGGGAGATCAAGCCAGTCCTCTAGGGGTGCTCCTTGACTTGACTATGGTTTTATTTGGGTTTGGGAGTACTTGTGTCCTGTCGAGTTCAGAGAGGCATTCTACAGGAGATTAGATGGAAGCTCTAAAGGAGAAGGCCTTAAATAACTTTTACAGAAGGGTTTTCTCAGAAGGAAAACATATATCTTCCCCTCTGTCAATAGGCTATACATATTAATGATGTTCAAGAAAGAAGAAGAGGAAGAAGAGGACCCTTGTATTCATGCATTAAGAAAAGTGAAATCATGATATTTCATGTAAATGATCTGCACTAGGAAAAACATAAACTCTTTCCCATCATGGTGGATCCCAATGAGTCAGTCCGTTGTTGTAAAGCATTTATTGTCATGGCAGAAACTGGATGAGTAAAACAATACTTCCCTTTTTTGTGTGGACATGAGCCCTTTAGGTCTTTAGCTATCTCATTAAAACGGATATTTGATTTTAGCCTATGTGACAATAATTCATAGTCTTTTCTCTTTTTTAAATTTATTGATATATTTATTTACATTTCAAATGATTTTCCCTTTTCTGTACCCCCACTCCACGAAAGTCCCATCCGTCCCCTTCCCTCCCCCTGTTTTCCCACTCAACCCTTCCCACTTCCCTGTTCTGATTTTGCTCTATACTGCTTCAATGAGTCTTTTCAGAACAAGGGGCGACTCCTCCGTTCTTCTTGTATCTCATTTGATGTGTGGATTATATTTTGGGTATTCCATTTTCTAGGTTAATATCCACTTACTAGTGAGTGCATACCATGATTCACCTTTTGAGTCTGGGTTACCTCACTTACTATGATGTTCTCTAGCTCCATCCATTTGCCTAAGAATTTCATGAATTCATTGTTTCTAAAGGCTGAATAGTACTCCATTGTGTAGATATTCCACATATTTTGCATCCACTCTTCTGTTGAGGGATACCTGGGTTCTTTCCAGCATCTGGCAATGATAAATAGGGCTGCTATGAACATAGTAGAGCATGTATCCTTATTACATGGTGGGGAATCATCTGCGGTATATGCCAAGGAGTGGTATAGCAGGATCATCTGGAAGTGAGGTGCCCAGTTCTCGGGGGAACCGCCAGACTGCTTTCCAGAGTGGTTGTACAAATTTGCAACACCACCAGCAGTGGAGGAGTGTTCCTCTTTCTCCACATCCTCAACAACACCTGCTGTCTCCTGAATTTTTAATCTTAGCCATTCTGACTGGTGTAAGGTGAAATCTCGGGGTTGTTTTGATTTGCATTTCCCTAATGACTAATGGAGTTGAGCATTTTTTAATGTGTTTCGCTGCCACCCGAAGTTCTTCAGGTGAGAATTCTTTGTTTAACTCTGTACCCCATTTTTTAATAGGGTTGTTTGGTTTTCTGGAGTCTAACTTCTTGAGTTCTTTATATATATTGGATATTAGCCCTCAATCTGATATAGGATTGGTGAAGATCTTTTCCCAATTTGTTGGTTGCTGATTTGTCCTTCTGATGGTGTCCTTTGCCGTACAGAAACTTTGTAATTTTATGAGGTCCCATTTGTCAATTCTTGATCTTAGAGCATATGCTATTGGTGTTCTGTTTAGAAAAGTTCTCCCTATACCGATGTCATCATGGGTCTTCCCCAGTTCCTTTTCCTTTAGCTTCAGAGTGTCTGGCTTTATGTGGAGGTCCTTGATCCATTTGGAGTTGAGTTTAGTACAAGGAGACAAGGATGGATCAATTCACATTCTTCTGCATGCTGACCTCCAGTTGAACCAACACCATTTGTAGAAAAGGCTATCTTTTTTCCATTGGATGTTTTCAGCCCCTTTGTCGAGGATCAAGTGGCCATAGGTGCTTGGGTTCATTTCTGGATCTTCAATCCTGTTCCATTGATCTGCCTGCCTGTCAGTGTACCAATACCATGCAGTTTTTAACACTATTGTTCTGTAGTATTGGTTGAAGTCAGGGATGCTGATTACCCCAGAATTTCTTTTGTTGCTGAGAATATTTTTAGCTATCCTGGGTTTTTTGTTATTCCAGATGAATTTGATAATTGCTCTTTCTAACTCTCTGAAGAATTGAGTTGGGATTTTGATTGGTGTTCCATTGAATCTGTATATTACTTATGGTAAAATGGCCATTTTAACTATATTGATCCTGCCGGTCCCTGAGCATGGGAGGTTTTCCTACTTTTTTGAGGTCTTCTTGCATTTCCTTCTTCAGAGTCTTGAAGTTATTATCATACAGATCTTTCACTGCTCTGTAGTATTGCTTGAGGTCAGGGATACTGATTCACCCAGAATTTCTTTTGTTGCTGAGAATAGTTTTAGCTATCCTGGGTTTTTTTGTTATTCCAGATGAATTTGAGAATTGTTCTTTCTAACTCTGTGAAGAATTGAGTTGGGATTTTAATGAGTATTGCATTGAATCTTTATATTGCTTTGGCAAAATGGCCATTTTAACTATATTGATCCTGCCGATCCATGAGCATGGGAGGTTTTCCCATTTTTTGAGGTCTTTTTTCATTTCCTTCTTCTGAGTCATGAAGTTCTTGTCATACAGATCTTTCACATGTTTGGTAAGAGTCACCCCAAGATACTTTATACTGTTTGTGGCTATTGTGAAGGGGGTCATTTCCCTAATTTCTTTCTCACCCTGCTTATCCTTTGAGTATAGGAAGGCCACTAATTTGCTTCAGTTGATTTTATATCCTGCTACTTTGCTGAAGTTGTTTATATGTTGTAGGATTTCTCTAGTGGAGTTTTTTGGGTCACTTAGGTCGACTATCATCTCATCTGCAAATAATGATAGTGTGACTTCTTCCTTTCCAATTTGTATCCCTTTGACCTCCTTATGTTGTCTAATTGCCCGATCTAGTACCTCAAGTACAATATTGAAAAGATAAGGAGAAAGGGGGCAGCCCTGTCTAGTCCTTGATTTTAGTGGGGTTGCTTCAAGTTTCTCTCCATTTAGTTTGATGCTGGCTACCGGTTTGTTGTATATTGCTTTAACGATGTTTAGGTATGGGCCTTAAATTCCTGTTCTTTTCAAGACTTTAAGCATGAAAGGAAAATGCAAAGCATTTTGTCAAATGCTTTTTCAGCATCCAATGAAATGATCATGTGTTTTTTTTTTTTCTTTGAGTTTGTTTATGTAGTGGATTGCATTGATGGATTTCCATATATTGAACCAACCCTGCATCCCTGGGAAAAATCCTACTTGATCATGGTGGATGATCGTTTTGATGTGTTCTTGGATTCATTTGGCAAGATGGACGTATTTTGGGCATTGCCCTTACATGTAAGATACACACAAATCTAAGGTTTGGCTGTGGCTAATGACAGGGACTTTGTGTATTTACATTTATTTTCCATAATATGACATTGATAAGTATTGTTGGCATAAAATCAATACTAAATTCAAACAATGGTAGGTTGGTATTCTATGTGGGTATATTTTGTTGTATTTTAGGGCACATAGCTGTATTAATATGAGTAGTCAGAAGGTGATACTTATGATTATACCCTGGGGAAGCCCTTTGAAAGGCAAATGTCAGTGCCTGATTATTGAGAATTAAGCCTTTGAAAGCACACCTTTATCATTTGCATGTAGAGGAATATGATCCTGCATATCACCAACAATTATATGGTACCTTTGAGTGACTATGGCAGGACAGAAATCACATTCTGAAGAACATCAATAGGGTTGGGATGAGCATTGACAGAGGGGAGGATATATAAGCCATTTACAAGAATCTCAGTAATACAGGAGATAGGAGTATTTCAGGCACTGAAGAATGGCTCTGTAATATCTTTCTGTAGTTGTGGTCATAGCTTATGAGAAAGCTTAAGTCTGCCCCATTAATCGGTCATTAGTGGGCAGAAAATAGGACTCATCCCACCCAACATCACCAGGAAGTAAGATTTGGATTTAAAATCACAGGTCATGATGCTATTGGAGGGTATCAATGAGGGCTTCAAGAAGTACATAAATAAGTCCCTTAAAGAAATACAAAAGAACACACATAATCAGGAAGATGGTCTTGAAGAACTAATGGATAATACAGCAAAACAAGTTAAGGATATAAACAAAGTCATCAGGATCTAAAGAAGGAGATAGAAACAATATTGAAAATTACAAAGGGAAACATCTTGGGTCATAGAAAACTTAGGAAAGAAGACAGAAATCATGGATCCAGAACACAAGAGATGGAAGATAAATAGAGAATCTCAGATATAGAAGATACAATAGAAATAATTAATGCAAGAGTCAAAGAAAATGAAAAATGGAAAAAGCTACTGACCCATAATATCCAGGACATCCAGGAAAAAGTGAAAAGACCAAACTGAAGAATTATAGGCATAGAAGAAAGTGAAGATTTACAACAGAAGGGCCAGTAAATATCTTCAAAAAAATTGTAGAAGAAAACTTCCTAACCTAAGAAATGGATGCCCATGAACATACAAGGAACCTACAAAACTCCAAATAGATTAGACCCGAAAAGAAATTCAACCTGTCATATAATAATTAAAACACCAAATGTACTAAAAAAAAAAAAAAAAAGAAAAAAAAAGTAAAGAAAGGATATTAAAAGTAGTAAGGGAAAAGTCAAGTAACAAATAAAGGTAGACCTATCAGAATTACACCGGATTTCTCATCAGAGACTATGAAAGCTAGAAAATCCTGAGCAGATGTCATAGAGACCCAAAGGGAACACAAATGTAAACCCAAATTGCTATATACAGCAAATTTTTCAATTATTTGAAAAATGGAGAAACCAAGAATTTTCATAACAAAAACAAATTTACACAGAATCTTTCCACAAAACCAACCCGTCGGAGGATAATGAGTGAAAAACACCAACAAATGGAGGGAAACAACAAACAATGGAAGGCAAGCAAGTAATCTCATTTCACCAAATGCAAAAGAAGATACGCATAAAAACATAAAAATTACATCAAAAACAGCAGGAAAGCACCCTCACTATTACTTAATATCTCTTAACATCAATGGATTCAATTCCCCAATAAAAAGACATAGACTAACAGATTGGATTTGTAAACACGACCCAAAATTTTGCTGCATACAGGATATGCATCTCAGTATCAAAGAAACACACTACCTAAGAGTTAATGACTGGAAAAGAGTTCTCCAAGCAAATGATCCCAGGAAACAAGCTGGAGTAGCCATTCTAATATCACATAAAATAGATTTTCTATCAAAACTTACCAGAAAAGATACATAAGGCCACTTTATACTCATCAAAGAAAAAAATCTACCATGAAGAACTCTCAATTTTGAACATTCATTCCTCAAATACAAGGGCACCTATATTCATAACAGAAACCTTACTAAAGCTTAAAGCATGCATTGCACCCCACATAATAATTGTCAGGGACTTAAACATCCAACTCTCTTCAATGGACAGATCAGGGTAACTCAAACTAAACAGAGTCACAGTGAAACTATCAGAAGTTTTGCACCAAACGAACTTAATAGATATCTATAGAGCATTTCATCCTGTATCAAAAGGATATGCCTTCATATCAAGGGCCACTAAACCTTTACACACCTTCTATTACGAATGTGCATATTTTGCAAACTACACTTGGGGATTTTTCTTTGCAAAGGACTCTTGATATTTCACCACAGGTACAAGGGAACCTAGAGCCTTTGGTATCTGCACAAGGGAAAGGTACAAAAAATAAAGCTGAAAAAGAAAATTTGAGACAGTCTCTATCACTACAAGGACCTGTAGAACCATCTCTACATAATTCAGGTGTTTTAGGATCTTCCCAACATTTTCATAGGAATGCCCAAATATTGCCATCTAAACAAGAGGCTGAGAAACTTGCTCTGTCTCATCAAGCTTCTACGAGCATTCACAAATATGAAACTTGGACTCCAGAAAATTTACTACCTGAACAAAGATCTTCTTCATCTATGTAGGAAACTATACAAGCCTTATCTTCCCAAGGGATTGTCAAACCTTCTTCATCTGTACCACATGCTAATAAAGTTCCCCAAATTACATCAGGGACTCTAACAAATGTAAGGTGTAAGAAAAGGCCTCTTGAAAACACTATGTCTGTAGAGGGTACTGTGGATTCATTGCTATCTACCACAGGTTTCAAGGGCATTCAACATATTTCCAAAATAAATTAGGGAAATCGTCATACATGATAGAATCTCAGGATACCTCTCCATCTCTCCAAGGGACTACAGGTCATTTGCCTTATAAAGGGAGTATGATAATGCATAAATCTAAAACTAAGACTTTAGAAAATTTGTCATTTGAACCAGCTACGTCATCATCTACGAAAGAAAGTAAAAAAAAAAAAAGTGTCAACTTCTCAAGGGGGTATGAAACCTACATCATCTATACCACATGATCATAAAACTCTACAAACTACATCAGGGACATCGACACCTGTGAGATGTAATCAAAGGCCTATAAATCATTCCAGGCCTATCCAGGGAACTGTGGGTACTTCACCATCTACCCCATGGTTTCATGAGCATTCAGCATGTTTCCAAAATAAAGTAGGGCACTCATCACAAAGGGCAGAATCTCAGGATATTTCTCTGTCAGTCCAAGAGACTGCAGACACTATTCAAACTCCCATAGGGCATACAGGACATTAACACTATGAGAGTGGATCTCAGGAAAATTCTTGGAAAATCGCAAAGGATTAGGCATATTTGCTATCTACCAAACTTTGCATATCTGCCAGGACAACTCTAAATCTTTCACCATGCACACAAGAGTCTGTCCAGCCATCATCTGCACTGAAGAATCAGGGTACCTCTGAGTCTGTGCAGTGTACTCATATGCATTTATCATCTTTTTCAGGTTCTTTGGTAATGCCTCCATGTGTGTAGAGGACTACATTGTCACATGGCCCAAAGAAGCATGGCCTATCTTCACCAACATACACAAACCCTCCACCTACTTTGCAAAAAGTTGTTACATGTATCCCCTATTCACAAGCAACCATTGAGAGGAATGTGTCAGCAAAAATTTCTGCATTGATATCACCATTTATTCAGGTTGGTGGACTAGCTACCCTTTGTGCACAAACCAATTTGGAGCAGCTTATAGCTGCACAGGGAGTTGAAGAACTTTTGCTTCCTAGCTTAGAGACTCTAGGTAATGAAGTAAGTGTGAAGCAGGAACTAGAACTTTTTCTATCTTCCCATGTTTCTCTGGGACTCTCTTTGCCTGCAGAACTTACCTTAGAATCTTTGACATCTGCACAAGGTGTTCTGGGACCTTCCCTATTTGCCCAAGGGACACAGAAACTATCAGAATCCAATCAAGAACCCTCAGGTTCTGTGTCACTTATTTCAAAGACTGTGAAACATCCATCTCATTCCCAGAGGTCTCTCCAATTTTCTCCATCTGCTCAACAAACTGTACCATGCTCATTATTTTCACCAAAGACTACTAGACATTTCTTATATAGCCAGGAAAATCTGGGAACTTTTGTGTCTTCACCAAGGTCTCCAGAATATTCCCCAGCAACACCAGGTGGCCAGGCACAACCATTTTCTACTCCAGCAGCTGTAGGACATTTGCTGCTTTCAAAATGGCACAAGAAAAACTTCACAGCTCCAAAAAGAACATTGTTTAATGTTCTTTGTCTTTCATCCAAAGGAATGGAGAACATTCACTACATTCCACTGGGGATTCGGGACTAAATACAAATATCCAGAGTCCCTGGGAACATTTGCCATTTGTGGAGGAAGATGTGCAATCTTCTCAATCTGATTTAGGATCTCCAGAAGCTTTAATATCATCATATCCAAATGAATGTCTCTTTATTTCTACAAAACAAGAGACCACATCCTCTGAACACAGTAGTGTGGGATCTTGTATATCAACAAAAGGGTCTCTGAATGAGACTAAATTTAAGAATGTAACTCTAGGATTGTCACCATCTAGGCAGGGAACTGGACGGCATTCATTATTTGCACAAGTCACAGTAGATCCATTCAGATATTCAAAGCAGACTTTGGGTATTTTGCCAGCAATTACAGGATCTCTGGGTTCTACCCAAAATTATCAGGTGCTCCCAGAATCTTTGCCATTTGATCAAGGGCCTCTGGAAATTTCTTTATCTGCACAAGGGACTCTAGTATATTCTTCATCTTCCCAAGAGGTTTTTGGACATTCCCATTCTGCCCAAGGGTCTCTAAAACTATCCAGTTCAAAACAAGCGGATGTACATACTGTGTCATCTCCTCAAAAGATATTTAAACCTTCAACTTCTTGCCAGGAAGCTAGGATATATTTTTGTACATATTCTCAACATGTTGCACAAAGATCCCTATCTTTCTTAAGGGACACTGGGCCCTTCGTATATTGCCAGAAATCTCCAGAACCCATTCCTTATTTACCAGAAGACCTAACTAACTCACCATGTGTACCAGGTAGTGACCAGCAATTTGTACCTACCTCATGGGTTCTAGGAGCTTTGCCACCATCTTCTCAAAAGCCCAAAGAAATTTACAAGGGTTAAAGAGGGAACTTTGCCTATGCAAACTTCTTTTTTCCACAACCAATCAATTGTAGAAAATTCAGCAAATGCCACAGGAATATCAGGACAATACAAAGAATCACAGAGTACTGTAAACAATTTGACAGAAGTTAGGGAGGATGTAGCATCTTCTCAATCTGATTCAGTGACTCTAGAATCTTTGCCACCATCACCATCAAAACCTACTAGAAAGCCATCTTTTTTCCCAGGAGGTGCAGAAATGTCCAATCTAGCAAAGGGTATCTAGCACCTTTGCAGTCAGCCCAGAAGATTCTGAAACATTTTACCTCATCTCAGGCAACAATGAAAACATCACAGTGTTCCGAATGTCCTCATAGTCATCTGCGTCATTCCTTCTCATAACAATGGTCTCAAGAATCTTCTGATTCTTCTCATGTATCTGTGAATGTCAGTCTATCTGCACAGGGGATTTTAGGTTTGTGCTCATGTACACAACGGTCTACTAGACATTGTACACCTGCCCAAAGGCCTTCAAGTCCTTCCTTACATTCACAAGGTGTAGAAACACAATCCACCTCTAAACACTGTACAGTAGCAGACTCAATCTAACCCAGTGTGTTAGGGATGTACCCACAGTGCTCAAAACATGGTAAGAAGCTTGAAATCTGACCAAGGATATCTGAGAATTTCTCCAACTGCACAAGGCTCCATAGAGCCTCTGTCATCTCCCCAGGGGACCCTAGGATATCTATCCTCTGCATCCACTGCAAAATTATCTTCAACAGCTACACCATAACATGCAGTATCTGATGAATCACCACTGGAACTTTCAATATCTGTTCAACTTTGTCCTTTACTTTCTTCGCTAAGCCTGTAAATTCCGTCCCTTTCTACACTTGGCGCTTTTGATGTCTCTAAACATACATAGGAACCTGTTACTTCATGCCATGGCCCAAATAGCCTTTGAGTTCTTCACAAGTGTTCTAACAAACAGGTCCATCTGCTTCAGATTCTTCAGGATCTATGTATTTTTCCAAAGGTCCCATGGCAATCTCTTTATCTGGACAAGCAACAGTAGGTCCTGTTTCATCTTCCTTAGGGCCTTTGACAATGTCCTTATCTGTTCAAGTGAATGTGAATCCTTTGTTCTCTGTTCATGAAGTTGGAGGCTCTGCCTTTTTTTACACGGCAATCTGTAAGTTTGCACCTTTACACATGGTAGCACAGTAATATTCAAGACTTCACCTGATTTGGAAGTTTCAGCATGTACCACAGAGAGTTTAAGATGTCCACCATTTGTCCAAATGGATTGAGAGGTTCACAACCAGACTTATTGTCTCTGAGACATGCCCTGTCTGACCAAAGTGCCCTAGAGACATTAACATTTGTCTAAGGGCTTCCAGATATTTCCTTGTCATATCAAGAGAATCGAGGTCTCTGTTTAGAAAAAGGCTTTATAAAATACAACCTCTCATCCAGAATATCTTGGACTATCTGAATATGTCCAAGGCATATTAGAAACATTGTCATATAAGCAAAAGAGTACAGAAGTGCCACCAGTCACCCAAGGCTTTCAGTTGTAAAGGAATCTCTCAGAATTCCATCACTTTCATCACTTAATCCAGAGAGAGAAGAACATCTGCCTTGTACCCAGACCATTTTTAAAATTTCACATTCTAGTCTTGGACCTGATAATCTTTGCCATATATTCCAGGAGCTCTGGTGCTTTTGAAACCTAATGAAGGAGTGCTGGGATCTTTAGTATGTGTAGAAGAGTTTCAGGCAACACCAACATCTCACCAGGAATCTCTAGAACATTCCCAAGCAACCCAATGCCTTCTATCCAACACACTCTGGGTACATCCTTTTCATCAGAGTTTTTGGGACTGTCTCCATTTGCACATCGTGACATTATCCCTATGTGTTCTCATGAAGAATACCCAAGACACTCCCCTTTTCCCAACAAAAGCTCTAGGCATTTCAATTCTACCCAAGGGATTTTAAAACTTGCCCCATTTTCTGAAGGGGATATCATGTCTTCCCTTCAGAACTTGAGCCCTCATAATCTATCTCTTCTGCTTTAAGTAGCATCACTTCTTCAAATACACTGAAAAGGACTCAGTCACCTTTCCTGACTCTGACAAAGGAGCCTATGAATCCTCAGAATTTCCCCTCCTTATTATGTCATCCACAGACTGTCCAAATCCTCTGACCCCTCATCAGAAAATGCCCCTTCAAACCTAAGGGATACTCAGGATTCCCATTCAGAACATGACAGTGACAAAACATTCTCCTTATCAAAAAAGGGGCACAGATATTCTTCAAATTTCAAAAAAGATAAGTAACTGAAAGATGTTCCCAAGGAGGGCATCTCTACAGAAGAGTACATGCAAGCCTCAGACATTTCACCTATCCTCATGAGATTACCAGATATAACAATTCTACCAGTAGAAGACAGAAGAATGCCTCTGACACCCAAGACACCCTGAAAACTTATTCTGCAAATCAAGAAGACATTGAGTCATCTCCAGAAGGAGACCATACCGATAGTTTTCTCAAGCTTTCATCATCACAATAGTATGCTATTCACTCTCTCTTTACTAATGAGGGCTCAGAACATGTTCCTATTGTTCAAGAGAGAAAGAAACTTTCCATTAGTGGCAAACAGGAGCCCAACGTTATGGTCCCTATTCTATTGGGATTCATACCTCCACCAGCTCCAAAAGGGAGTGTCCATCATACCCTGTTAGCCAAGGAAATTGAAGAAAAGTTTTATGTCAAGCACAGGATGTAATACCTTGCCAGTCTTGCCCAGGGAGTGACTCAGCATTCCAATGTGAATATGGATACCCACTTTGTGACCCCTCCCTCACAGGAGGCCACAAATATTCACATATTGTCCAAAGCAATCTTAAAATATCCCAATACAAAAGGAGAAGGTGTAGTTCTTGCTCTCACATAAAGGACCAATCATTTCTTCTCAATCTGAACAATGTAGTCTCAAATTTTCTAATTCTCCGCAAAGAGATATTGGATATGTACCCTTTGTTTCCGGTAGCCTCAGAACATTTCAGGCTCAAAGAAATTGCCTCTCAAATGACCAATCTAAGAAATTGGGCCTCAGAGATGCTTTTTCTAAGAAAAGAGAGCTCAGAAATGTGTGCTCTAAGCAAAATTCAGTCAGTTCTTCAAGTCCTGCCCTAGGAATACTCTGCCTTACCCCTTGTGCCCAAGTTGCTACCAGATATTTCCTGCCTAACAAATGGAACCTGTAAGGCTTCCCATCACAGGAGATTTGCCTGGGTCCGACTCTTTCTTCTCATGGTATTTTCAGTTTTTTTGTTTTTTTTTTTTAATACACAGGCTGCCCTCATTTACCACATTAAGGGTTTTATATGAATAACAGGAGATTAGAACTTTATCTCCTCAACAACCATCTCTCAAACTTGCAACCTCCATTCCTAGCTGTCTCAGATCCACATTGAGGGATCAGGAAGCATAAAACTAGGACAAGAATCCACCTTCTGTTTAAAAGTAGCTCTCAATTTGTTGCTAGAATCATACCCTATAAAATGTTCTCCTCATGGAGAACATTTGTCTGAACAGGGAGGACATAGAACTATTTGATCTGACCTAATTGGTGACAAATAAACTCCCTCATTCTAAGGTGAAATGAATGCAACTAAACCTGATCTTCTTACCTCACAACCTCTTTTCAAAGAACAGGTCCCTGGTGCCTAAGGCCCTAGTGCCTAAGAGTAGCAAAGGAAGCCATAAACCAAGCAAAATTGTCCTAAAGTTTACCAGCATAAATGAGAAATCCATGTCATGTTCAAAATAATGCATCTGATTAATCAGGA
This sequence comes from Apodemus sylvaticus, assembly GCF_947179515.1. Lineage (NCBI taxonomy): Eukaryota > Metazoa > Chordata > Mammalia > Rodentia > Muridae > Apodemus > Apodemus sylvaticus. Next base: position 757,311 of record NC_067496.1, on the reverse strand, counting down.
GACCAAGCTTGGAACTTTCTCCTAGCATGTTTTTGATTGATTACACTGCTACTTTTCCTTCATGATATGGATGTTTCAGGTTTGCTTTAAACTTGGTAAGGAAATGTTCACTCTTTCCCTACACTCTAAGTTGACTATTTTTAGATTTTCCTCTGGCAAAAAAATGATCCTTTGATATTTTTGCTTTCTACAACATGCTAAGAGGTTTTTTGCCTCGAAAGACTATCTTCTTAATAGTTTGTGTGTATATGCATCAAAATTTTCATTCTGTCCATGGGTCCTCCACAACAACAAGACACACATTTTCCAGTTCCTGAAGTGGAGATCAAATCATTCACAAGGGTTATTTGGATCTTCAGGCACACTCTGTCTAAACCAGGATGTGAAATATACTTCAGTGGTTCTCAAGTAATGACATACATTGTAAGAATCACAGATTTCCAAACTACTGTATGGACAAGGGGGGATTATGATCTGTCTGAACTCTGAACCATGGATATTCAAATAGCCTACGTCTCCTAATGTTACATGTCTAGAACAAATGTGCCTCATATCTTTCACAAATAACTCAAGGTGTTTTAGATGTATCCCCTCAACATCAAATGTGTGAGAAACTTCCCAGTTTTCCAGTCAACATTAGTATATAATTCCTTTGAGAACCTGAAATCTCAGACATTCATTTGTTCCTCAAATATCCCTCAAAGTTACCACATCAGAACAAAAGTGTCACTTACATCCTCAATGACTAAAGAGGCCCTGTGATAAATGACATAAGATGCAAAGGACTTCAGACATTGTCAATATCTTAAGAAGGCCACAAATACAACACTTTTACTATCACCATGCAATAGCATTGATGAAGTCACAGAGGGGACTCGCATACACTCTTCTACAACCAGGAAATTAATGCCTCCAGATAATAACTCAAGCAAGACAGAAGCAAATAAACAGTAACTTCAAGGGGGCTGACACCCAGTTGGATTTTGAAGAGGGCCTTAACCTTGTTTGTGCTAACCATAGTTGCCCCTGACATCAAGATTATGCCAGGTGTCAGCTGACCTACAAAATGTGCTTTATTCTTCTTCTGTCTGCCCTACGGGGACTGAGACAAGCCCCTCTGATGATGTAAGCTGCAGAACTAACCTTCTGACTGAGCAGTTTGTCACAAACATTCAGGCTTACCTGTAGTGTTCTTCATTCTGAATCCTTGTGAAAAGAATGCACAATAAATTCTCTCTTTGTTCATGGCTGACTCGGGTATACACTTACACTAAGAGAGACCAGATGCTCTCTCTCAGGCCAATTTGGTTAGAAAATGCACCTTTAATCACCACCAAAAATAAACCTTCAGAAAGCTCTGGATTAAAGTCCCATGCCATGAAATAAAAGCCCCAGCCTGGATCCAAAGCCTTCTATCTTTAAGCTTCTCAACAGAAAGTTAACTGTCCTCCACCCCCACTCATGTGTGGCTTATTGTAAGTTTAAATAGGAAAGAGATGAAGGGTCTTTGACATGAGTTTTCAGAAGAAACCTCAGATTGCTGTCAAGTCTGCAGTGAATTCCTGAGAGAAAAAAACTTTCTTTGAAGGTATGAAGACCTAAAATGCCTGTACCATCCACCTCTACTGAAGGTAAACATGGATACTCCCCCTACTGGCCAATGGGGTTGAGGACCTTTCCTCATTCCCAAACTTTGGTAAATTTCCTCCCATGACTTTGACCTTAAAAGTTATACCCTATACCCAGTGTGCTCCCATAAGAATACCTTGTGACCAGGAAACCATGGGATATATTACCTCTGACCAAGGAACATTTCTCCCTCCTGTCATAGTTTACAGAAATCAAGAGGAGGAAGCATATCCTTGAAACTTAAGCCACTTCCTTAACTACAGTCACTTGACATGGTATAAAATCTTAAGTTGTTCACTTCTGGCTGTTTGAACTTTACTTGCTGAGGAGACATATCCAAGCTGTTTATGAATCATGGTATCAATATGTGATCTCCTCCTGATTCAGCTAATAAGAAGGATACCGTATTCTCTTAACAGTCAGAAGGTAAGAAGATGCAAGGACATCATGATGTAAGGTAAGCAATGCCATTTTTGTTCAAAATATAGGGATTTTTATACTTTGATCATCTTTCCTCTTACAAGGATCTCAGCACCTCCTTTTCTTCCAATGATACTCACTCCTTCTTCCTTTGATTACCTAGTAATCATATCTTCATACTAAAGCAAGATAGCCTTAGATCATTCCAGGTTCTTCAAAGGACACAGGATATACAGATGGGGAAAGTACTTGGAAGCTAGTGAGATAGACTCTGAACTTCCCTATAGTACTCATTGTGGCTTGGAAAATTCCCCTGCTAACCATGAATAAACAAGATATCTGTTTTCTTCAAAACATAAATGGGGAACTCTATGATATGGAGAAAGACATGCAAGATTTATCCTGTATTGAAGATGAACTTACAACTTTCCATTCTCAGAACTACATGTTCCCATGATATTTCTTCGTTCACTCCTTGATTTTTGAAGAGGCACAGATAACTAACATGGATGAGGCTGAGCCTCAGTCTTTCCCTTCCCTAACAATGTAGCCTTGGAATTTGTGCCCCCTGCAAGGGGGAATGTGAGCTACTACTTTTGATCAAAGGAACCTCACACATCCCTTACTTCAAAAGTGAAATAAGATATGATCTTTGCAATAATAGTGTATTGTGCTTTGTATCCCCAAACATTGTCTTGTGATTTTCAACTGCCTGAAATACATATTCTCTAAATAAAGAAGATACAAACCTTTCATCAAGATGGCAAGCAAAATATATCATTTCATTTGGGTATGAGATCCTAGTTCCTATGTGTATAATTATTGACTGGATCCTAGGGTTTGCTTTTCAATCCAGTACATTGTTCCTACCCATATTAATACAAATATAAGGAGAAAACCCAAACAGTGAAAACCATCCAGTATGTTTGAAACAGGCTCAGGTTAATGCCTGAACTCTCTTAAATTAAACGCAAGATGTGAAATTGCTTACAACTAAGGAAGAATCAGAAGCTGAATAGCAGTGGTGGGACTTTCTTTGACTGAAAAAAGTAACAGGGAAATTAATGTTTACCAGGATATTACATGGCACTCACCCTCTTTCCAAGCTTTTTGTAATCTGTAACTTTGCACAACAAGATCTCAAAGTTTTCTATTTCTCATAGGGCCCAATAGTTCCTGTCTTTCAAAGTAACTTCAGTTCTTTTATTTCAATGAAGAGAATATCAGAATTCCATCCTACAACTATGCATACTACAGATATTTCCCATTTGCCAAAAGTTAACTAAAGTATCCTTTTTGTGAAAGACCCATAAACTATTGGTTTGTTGGAAGAGGGGCTAACTCATTCCTCTTCAGACTATAGAATCTCAAACATAAGGCTTATGTCATTCCCTCTATAGAAGAAAATTTAGTAACTTCGTGTTCAGTTTAGTAGAAAAGTGGCTATGATTTCCTCCTTCAAACACAAGGTCTATTGACATCCATTTCCTGGCCCAGGGTATAAGGGTCATGAAACAATGATAATAGAGACCCTATTAGGTTTGGCTTCTATGGTGAAGAGGGTCTAGTTCCTTCCATCGATATAGGAGCTTCAGATGGACCTTCTGGTTTAGGGATGCTCAAGAACATTGTTTCATTCAAAAGACAACTTATAGTTGACTTTAAATTTATATTGCCTTAGTGACAATCTCTGGGAACAAGATTCTTGGACAAAACTGCTATCTCAAAGGTGAACTTCACATATTTCTGGGTGTAGGACAAAGGTCAGACAATAGAAAGGTAAAACTAACATGCATGTTATCTTACTAGAGATGGATGTAAAAAGTGCAGTGTTCCCATCTCACAATTATAGATGGTTACAGACCAGAACAAACTTCAGGGAGACTCAGAGTTCAGACAACCACTCACCCTGTTGGAATATCTTGCTGATTGCTTCTTGTACTCTTCCCTACAGTATATTCAAAGGATGGGTCTTTGAAGCAGAAATTACATATGGAAACAAATGATGCAATACCATAGTCTTCTCCCACTTCCCAAGAAATGGTAGGTTTTTTTTATTCCCTTCTACAATTTGTGGAGCCTGATCTTGCTATTTGGATAAACATAGCTTGGCTCTTTCTTCCTAAACAAAGCAATAGAGGATGGCCCCAGAAGTTGCTCTTATAAATACAGGTTTCTCAAATTGGACCTATTTTCCAGTCTTCTCATCCTATTTGAATGAAGGATCACCAGTCCATTTTGCTCTTACAAATAAAATCCCAAACCTTTCATTCTGTCCGCATAATGTTTTTTTTTTTTTGTATTTTTTATTCGATATATTTTTTATTTACATTTCAAATGATTTGCCCTTTTCTAGCCTCCCACTCCCCGAAAGTCCCATAAGCCCCCTTTTCTCCCCCTGTCCTCCAACCCACCCCTTCCTACTTCCCCGTTCTTGATTTGCCCTATACTTCTTCACTGAGTCTTTCTAGAACAAGGGGCCACTCCTCCTTTCTTCTTGTACCTCATTTGATGTATGGATTATGTTTGGGGTATTCCAGTTTTCTAGGTTAATATCCACTTATTAGTGAGTGCATACCTTGAGTCACCTTTTGAGTCTGGGTTACCTCACTTAGTATGATGTTTTCTAGCTCCATCCATTTGCCTAAGAATTTCATGAATTCATTGTTTCTAATGGCTGAATAGTACTCCATTGTGTAGATATACCACATTTTTTACATCCACTCTTCTGTTGAGGGATACCTGGGTTCTTCCAGCATCTGGAAATTATAAATAGAGCTGCTATGAACATAGTAGAGCATGTATCCTTTTTACATGGTGGGGAATCCTCTGGGTATATGCCCAGGAGTGGTATAGCAGGATCTTCTGGAAGTGAGGTGCCCAATTTTCGGAGGAACCGCCAGACTGTTTTCCAGAGTGACTGTACCAATTTGCAACCCCACCAGCAGTGGAGGAGTGTTCCTCTTTCTCCACATCCTCTCCAACATCTGCTGTCTCCTGAAATTTTAATCTTAGCCATTCTGACTGGTGTAAGGTGAAATCTCAGGGTTGTTTTGATTTGCATTTCCCTAATGACTAATGAAGTTGAGCATTTTTTAAGATGCTTCTCCGCCATCCGAAGTTCTTCAGGTGAGAATTCCCTGTTTAACTCTGTACCTCATTTTTTAACAGGGTTGTTTGGTTTTCTGGAGTCTAACTTCTTAAGTTCTTTATATATATTGGATATTAGCCCTCTATCTGATGTAGGATTGGTGAAGATGTTTTCCCAATTTGTTGGTTGCCGATTTGTCCTTTTGATGGTGTCCTTTCCCGTACAGAAACTTTGTAATTTTATGAGGTCCCATTTCTCAATTCTTGATCTTAGAGCATACGCTATTGGTGTTCTGTTCAGAAATTTTCTGCTGTACCAATGTCCTCAAGAGTCTTTCCCAGTTTCTTTTCTATTTGCTTCAGAGTGTCTGGCTTTATGTGGAGGTCCTTGATCCATTTGGATTTGAGTTTAGTACAAGGAGATAAAGATGGATCAATTCGCATTCTTCTGCATGCTGACTTCCAGTTTAACCAGCACCATTTGTTGAAAAGGCTATCTTTTTTTCCATTGGATGTTTTCAGCCCCTTTGTCGAGGATCAAGTTGGCCATAGGTGTGTGGGTTCATTTCTGGATCTTCAATCCTGTTCCATTGATCTGCCTGCCTGTCACTGTACCAATACCATGCAGTTTTTAACACTATTGCTCTGTAGTATATCTTGAGGTCAGGGATACTGCTTCTCCCAGAATTTCTTTTGTTGCTGAGAAGTTTTAGCTATCCTGGGTTTTTTATTATTCCAGAAGAAATTGTTAATTGCTTTTTCTAACTCTGTGAAGAATTGAGTTGGGATTTTAATGGGTATTGAATTGAATCTGTATATTGCTTTTGGTAAAATTGCCATTTTAACTATATTGATTCTGGTGATCCATGAGCATGGGAGGTTTTCCCATTTTTTGAGGTCTTTTGCCATTTCCTTCTTCAGAGTCTTGAAGTTCTTGTAAAGATCTTTCACATGTTTGGTAAGAGTCACCCCAAGATACTTTATACTGTTTGTGGCTATTGTGAAGGGGGTCATTTCCCTAATTTCTTTCTCAGCCTGCTTATCATTTGAGTATAGGAAGGCCACTGATTTGCTTGGTTTGATTTTATAACCTGCCGCATTGCTGAAGTTGTTTATCAGCTGTAGGAGTTCTCTAGTGGAGTTTATTGGGTCACTTAGGTAGACTATCATGTCATCTGCAAATAATGATAGTTTGACTTCTTCCTTTCTAATTTGTATCCCTTTGACCTCCTTATGTTGTCGAATTGCCCGAGCTAGTACCTCAAGTACAATATTGAAAAGATAAGGAGAAAGGGGCAGCCTTGTCTAGTCCTTGATTTTAGTGGGATTGCTTCAAGTTTCTCTCCATTTAGTTTGATGCTGGCTACCGGTTTGCTGTATATTGCTTTTACTACGTTTAGGTATGGGCCTTGAATTCCTGTTCTTTCCATGACTTTAAGCATGAAAGGATGCTGAATTTGGTCAAATGCTTTTTCAGCATCCAATGAAATGACCATGTGTTTTTTTTTCTTTGAGTTTGTTTATGTAGTGGATTGCATTGATGGATTTCCGTATATTAAACCAACCCTGCATTCCCGGGATAAAGCCTACTTGATCACGGTGGATGATCGTTTTGATGTGTTCTTGTATTGAGTATTTTTGCATCGATGTTCATAAGGGTAATTGGTCTGAAGTTCTCTTTCTTTGTTGGATCTTTGTGTGGCTTTGGTATCAGCATAATTGTGGCTTCGTAGAAGGAATCGGGTAGTGTTCCTTCTGTTTCTATTTTGTGGAATAGTTTGAAGAGTATTGGTGTTAACTCTTCTTTGAAGGTCTGATTGAATTCTGCATTGAAACCATCTGGTCCTGTACTTTTTTTGGTTGGAAGACTTTCTATGACTCCTTCTATTTCTTTAGGCGTTATTGAACTGTTTAGATTGTCTACTTGGTCCTGATATAATTTTGGTATTTGGTATCTGTTAAGGAAATTGTCCATTTCCTCCAGATTCTCCAGTTGTGTTGAGTACAGTCTCTTGTAGTAGGATCTGATGATTTTTTGGATTTCCTCAGTTTCCGTTGTAATATCTCCCTTTTCATTTCTAAGTTTCTTAATCTGGATACTTTCTCTGTGCCCTTTGGTCAGTCTGGCTAAGGGTTTATCTATCTTGTTGATTTTCACAAAGTACCAGCTCCTGGTTTTGTTGATTCTTTGTATGTTTCTCTTTGTTTCTACATGATTGATTTCGGACCTGAGTTTGATGATTTCCTGCCTTCTACTCCTCCTGTGTGAAATAACTTCTTTTTGTTCCAGGGCGTTCAGGTGTGTCTCGTCCTGATAAAGGAAAACACAAATATTTCCAGGAGCCATTCCCACTTAGATTTCAAAACACCCTCATTTCAGCCATTTGAAGTCTGCTTTTAGCACAAAAATACTAGCTTTCAAGATTAGCCAAGTAGCCAGATGGTCAGTATATGCAGAGCTTTCCTGAGTGGGCTAGAGCAAACAGAGTTCACCTGTGGTTTTCTTCCCATAGCATCTCCTTTCCACTTCACTTTCTCATGATCAATTTATTTTGCCAATTTCTTGCAGCACTAGCCAGCTTTTCCCTGAGAATCTGAGAGACAATTCTGAGAAACTGTTCCAGAGAAACAATACTAGACCTGTGAGATTGTTTCCCCAAAACAATGACTTATCCATTGGCTCCTACCTACACCTTGCTTACTTCTCTTTATATTGCCTTATGGAAGAAATAAAATTTGACAGCTTGATCACCATACTTCCTTGCTTTCCATATCTTGAATCTCTTGTCTCACATCCTCTCATAGTTGGTCCAGGTACCCTGTTGACTGTCCTACAGGTCTGGACAAAATATTCCAATTAATTGTGTCTCACATTCAACTCCTCACCTGGAAGGAACATCAGAATGATTTTTTTCATTATGATGGTCCTCAAATCCATAACCTCTTTGAAGAGATTTGTAAATGTCCTTCTTTCATAGCAGGTCTTCCATGTCTTTCCCTCTGCCTATGGGACACTCACATAATCCAGACGTACTCATAAATATTTCCTCTTTCCCCTCTGTCTAGGAGGAAAGAAATCCCTCTCCTAATGTCTTTGTTGGCTTGAAATCTTTCCTGTTGCCCAAGGGACACTCATGCCTACCCTCACTTTTAAGGTTTCAACAGATAGTGTTCTTGTGACTTTGTTTTCCTGCTGTATCCCAAATGTCTAGGATTACTTCAAAACTTATTTCTGCTACATATATTCTGAGACATCCATCCACTGAAGAAAGATACCTTTGCCTTAATTCATCTCACCAAAGGCTTCATTGCCTAATGATCACCATCCAACCTGTTGGAAAAATGGAACCATTGATACCTGTTATTTCACACAGTACATATACAGAAATTCCCAATACTGAAAAAGAAATGCTTGTTTTTTCTCACGAGTGGGACAGAGGTGTCCACACATCATTTCGTTGACTCTTTTTCATAGCCATATTTGATTCTACACTGTGATTCTGAGCTAATCTGACCCTTAATCCTGGCTACCTAAACAATGTCAGACACGGTTTCCCTCTTGTGTCATGGACCTTAATTTGGACTACATACAAATGTTTGAACCTCTGTTAACTGAGCACTTTTTGATATTTTATAGGCAGGACAAAGTGTATGATAAAATTTTGTGACTGGGACTATTTCCCATCAATAAACTGCTAGAAAAATTCCCTGATTACAGAAGATGGGCAGTTCATATCTGCAATTACAAAAAGGCATTGCTAGTTTCATTTTCATAGTTTCCAGAGATTTACTTAAGCACAGTGGGTCTGAGGACTGAATCACAATTGTCCTTTACTTAACAGCTAGTGTCCACTTCTCAGTGAGTACATACAATGTTTGTCTTTCAATATCTGAACAATGTGAAATTACCTACAATTTTAGGATATCATTGGTTTTAACAAGTGAGCACTTATTTTACTGGGAAATTGTACCACATTTCCTTAATCAATTTTTCATTTGAGGGACATCTATGTTATTTAGAGATTATTATGAATAAAGATGCAAAAAAGTCACTGATCAAGTATATCTGTCTTAGCAGAGTAGAAACATTGGAGCATAAGTGCAAAAGGGGTAAAACTGTGTATTAATGTAGAATAATTTAGTTTTTTGAGGATCCATTATATTGACTTTCATCATGGCTGCACTAGTTTGTAATTCTCCCAACAATGGAGGAAATGTGATCACCCTGTTTCAAATCCTTGCTACCATGTACAGTTCCTTGAGACTCGGTATTAGTCATTCAGATAGGTATAAATTAATCATAAATTTGTTCTAAATTGTTTCTCCCTGATGGCTAAAGATAACTCAAAATGTTTTAAGTGTTACAAAAATTTGAAATCCTCTGATGAGAATTCTATCATCTTTCTTACTCTGCAGTCATTGAGTACAGAGTTTATTTATGTTTGTGTGAAAGTGGTAGGCTTTCAGATATTTCTCTTGTTCAAAATAGCTTTTAGTTTGTGGTGGACTGAGAGGAAACAGGAGATTATTTAAATTCTCTTACCTCTGTTAACATTTAATTTGTTAGCAACTGGTAAATTTTGATGAGTGTTTCATGAGCAGCTGAAAATAAATTGTAATCTTTTGTGTTTGGATGACATGTTCAGTATATGAATATTACTACTATTTGATTCACTTATGTCTGTTAACTCCAGTATTACTATTTGTATATTCCCTACATGCTCTCTCCTTTGTTGTAAAAGTGGTATTGAAGTCACCCTCTATCAGTACCTGGTGTTGCATGATTAATTAAAACCTTTGTAAAATGTGTTTCCTTTGTAAATGATGATACCTCTCCATTCAGTAATTCTTAGAAATGAAAAATCACCTTGTTGTATCTTCTTTTTGATATTTATGAAGTGTCTTTCCTTGTCCCTTCTACTTAGTTTTGGTTTGAAATATTTACATTTATATGTATGCTAGAATGGATGAACAAGCTTGCTTTTTTGGTGCAGTTGTTTGTACAGTATAGATCAGAATACTGAATGCTCATATCCTGAACTGAAAGCAGGAAGCAGAGAGAACTAATTGGAGGTAATGAGCTGATACCAGCTATGAATTTCTGCTTGTGATGATATACTTTTTCCTCACACCAACACCCGCCTTGCAAGCAGCAGTAACCATTTGGTATAAGTTGTTCAAATTCACAATATTAAGGATGGAAATACATAATTAAATCACAACAGCACACTCTCCTCTCAAGAATCAAAGGCTATCTTGGAGGAGGTAGGAGAAAGATTCTAAGAATCAGAGATAGTGAATGACTCCAGAGAAAGTCTGCTTTCAAGACAAAGAAAGCATTTTTACAAATGAATTGATAGTGGCTATAACTATATCCATGAGACCAGTTCAAGACCATGCCACACAAATCCAGGATATATGGAAGGGTACTCTAGAAAATCCCAGTGTGAGGTAAGAACTCTAACTGCTTCCTTGTGGTCACTATTGGGAAATGGAAATTTATATTTTTAGGGATATGGACCATGAACATAATATCAGCAGTAACTGCATAGGTGCTTTAAGTGAGAAATGTCTTCTTTTTGATTAGATATTAGAATACATTATTCTCTTCATGTCTGATGTTTGGGAAGGTATAGTAGCTTATGTAGATGGTGGAAGAAGTATCTTATAGGACGCAGGCCTTGAAAATTTGCACATCACTTGACTTTCACCTTATTTCCCTTTTTAGTGCTTGTAAGAGATGGGAATTCTCAGCTTCCTACTAGTTTTACTATTCCTGCCACTTGCTGCCATACAACCCATCATGAAAGAGCCTTTTCTATCTGAAAACATGACAAACTAAACTATACCTTTCGTGAGGAGTCCTGGTCATTGAATTTCATCATCCCAACTGTAAGTGCATACAATGAATTTGTAGGTTTATCAAAAACACAGAAAATATGAATGGGGTAGTTAGTGGTAAAGGGATAAAAGGAATGAAAAAACTAGGAGAGATGAAATGCAGAATGGATTTTTCTTCTTTAACCTAAACAATCATCAGCTTAGAATGAGGAAACTAGGTAACTTTATTCTGTAGAAGTTTGCATTCTGATTGGATTCAAGGCCCACTGTACAGATGAGGACCTATGTGGTACAGAGGGCAAATTTGATCAGCTCCCATAGCTCAGGAGTTCATTTGCCATAGATAAGAACCTACTATGATTCTTTTTAACTGGGTGTATACAGCATCAATCAAGCCACACATGTAAACATATCATTTTTTGGGTAAGATTTAGTAGTACTAATAATATAATTCTTTTATTCGAAGCAAAATAGACAGAAAATGTTATGTATTTTGAAAGAACATGCATGAATAAGTGTATACATGGTTTTTAAAAGATAATCTAGAAGCAAAAAATATCATGTACTATGTATGTTCATTTACTTATAACTTACATTTAGTATAGGTAATTATGTAGCTACTTAAAAGTTTGACTTCTTTTGATATTTTCTGACACGCTGAGTTCATCTAACTCTCATCCCAACTTCTGCATGTTTATCGCTCCCTAATTAGAACCTGACAGACTATTCTATATCTTCATCAGTTCATTTGTAACTTCCTTTTTCCCCACCTACTGCTCTATGACTTCAAAGCCTGCGATGGTTCCTATTAACTAGATTCTGAATTTTCTTCATGTAATGCACTCAGATCAGCAGAATTCGATGTAGGAGACACTGATGAGAAAGAACACAGAGCATTTCTGATTTATTGTCTAAAATAATTCACTCAGTACCATTTTTAATAATTTATTTCATGTACTTGGAAAAGTCCTTACTGTGTCTTTTGACAGATGAATACTGTTCCATATTGTATAAGGACCACACATCTAATCATCAGTTAGGGCAATTATGTTATTTCTATTTCCTAGTTATTGTGAATATAGCAATACTGATTAAGACTGAAAAAATATTTACAGAATTATATTTAGTTTGCAAAAATAACAATGGCTAGTAAGATTCAGCACATGTAAAACAAAACAAAACAAAACAAAATCCTTATAATGAGCTTGAGCAGGAACTAGATGTTTTAGCTTCTATCCTTATATGATGTAGTAAAATGTTCTGACAATTGTGGATTTTAGATTTCTGAGAGTGAAAATGTTTATTTGGCTCCAAACTTGAGGTTGGTCCCTTCATTATAGGGACCTTGAGAAAATTCATTAAATCAAACATAGTGTCAAAAGTAGATAAGAATGAATTAATATATTTTTAATATGCTACCTCCATTATGTGTAGTCCAGGATGTCTGGACCAGGCCATGATGCTTAATATAATTCGGATGGGGTTCTCTGTATCAAGAAACATAATCAAGATATTTCTGCACAGACAATATTTGACATTATTCTTAAATTAGACTAATTATCTTGTTAATTTTTCATGTACCATAAATGCTCAGTATCATGATTGCTTAATGATAATTAAACAATTAGTTACAACAAACTACCACATTAGCTATTATAAAAAAAAATCTTTTTTAAAATGTTTTTATTTTCTATATTCTTTTGTTACATTCCAAATGATATGCCCTTTCCCGGATCACCCCTACCCATATGTCCCATAAACCTTCTTCTCTCCAACCCATCTCCAATCACCTCCCTCCTTTTTTCCTCTGTCCTTATATTCCCCTCCAATGCTAGATCAACCCTTTCCAGGATCAGGACCCTCTCCATACTTCTACATGGGTGTCATTTGTTATGCAATTTCTGCCTTGGGTATTCAGGGCTTCTGGGCTAATTAATATCCACTTATCAGAGATTGCATTCCATATGTATTCTTTTGTGATTGGGTTACCACATTTAGGATGATATTTTCCAGATCAAACCATTTGCGTAAAAATTTTGTGAATTCATTGTTTCTAATTGCTGAAAAGTATTCCTTTGTGTAAATATACCACATTTTCTGTATCCATTCTTCCTTTGAGGGGCATCTGGGTTCTTTCCAGCTTCTGGGTTTTATAAATAAGGCTGTTATGAACATAATGGAGCATGTGTCTTTATTGCATGCTGGGGAATCCGTTGGGTATATGCCCAGGAGAGGTATAGCAGGGTCCGCTGGAAGACTCACGTCCTGTTTTCTCAGGAACCTCCAGACTGATTTCCACAGTGGTTGTACCATCTTACAGCCCCACCAGCAGTGGAGGAGTGTTCCTCTTTCTCCACATCCTCGCCAATACCTGCTGTCTCCTGAGTTTTTGACCCTAGCCATTCTGACTGGTGTAAGGTGAAATCTCAGGGTTGTTTTGATCTGCATTTGCCTAATGACTAATGATGTTGAGCGCTTCTTAAGGTGCCTCTTGGCCATTCGAATTTCTTTAGGTGAAAATTCCTTTTTAAGATCTGTACCCCATTTTTAATAGGGTTATTTGGTTCCCTGGGGTCTAACTTCTTGAGTTCTTTTTATATATTGTATATTAGCCCTCTATCAGATGTGGGGTTGGTGAATATCCTTTCCAAATTTGATGGTTGCCGTTTTGTCCTTTAACGGTGTCCTTTGCCTTACAGAAACTTTGTAATTTTATGAGGTCCCATTTGTCAATTCTTGATCTTAAAGCATAAGCTATTGGTGATCTGTTCAGGAACTTTTCCCCTGTGCCAATGTCCTCAAGGGTCTTCCCCAGTTTCTTTTCTATTAGAAGCTTTGTAATTTTTTTGCGGTACCATTTGTCAATTCCTGATCTTAGAGTATCAAGGACCTCCATGTAAAACCAGACACACTGAAACTAATAGAAAAGAAAGTGGGGAGGACCCTAGAGGACATGGGCCTGGGGAAAAAGTTCCTGAACAGGTCAACAATAATTTAACGATTATTTTTAAAGCAATATGAACTCCATTTCATGGTATGCAATATTGAAAGTAAATAGACATGTTTGGAAAGGGATTACATTCTATCTGAATGAACATTAAAATATTGAAAACTTTTAAAAATTCATGTCATATCTAGTAAGAAAAAATAGAAATTTCCTGAAAATCATAAAGCTCATAGGTTTTAGGTTGAACCTGATAAGTTTACAAGAAAAGTTTGTAAACACAATTAGAAAGTCTAGAAAATGTTCCTCTCTCATGTCCAGGGTATGTATTTTTTAAGGATTATGGAAAGCATTCTCTTAGAAGAACAAATCATATCTCCCATTACATGATACTATATTTCTTTATGGAATTAATAATGAATATTTCTAATAATTATGTTCGAATGAAGCCAATGCCAAGTTACTAGTTACCTCTGAAGATCTGGGGGAATCTAGATAGATCAAGTCCTGATTCGATAAAATATCATAAGAATCAAATTAGTTCTTATATACTTATCTTTACAGTGGAGCCTGGAATCAACAATCAATCAATGTATGGGAAATTATCGCTTTTCTTCTAGTCACTAAATACCAAACTGAAGATTGCAGCTGGTAAACCAACCACTGAGGTCTCATGATTCTTTAGTAGTCATGGTGATAGGCCATTGTGACATCAAGATTCAAAGGCTCATGTCATAGCTGACAGTGTACTTCAAAGTCCTTCAATCTTTTGGATTTAAAAATGTATTCTTTTTAGAATTTTTGAAGAATAAATATTTTTATTAATAACATTTTCACAAATATATCTGATATAATAGATAAGAGATACATAGGTAAAATGATTGGTAGAAAGATAAACACAAACACAAGTAAACACACACACATATATGAAGATGGATACATAGATAGATAGATAGATAGATAGATACATAGATAGATAGATAGAGAGAGAGAGAGAGATAGATAGATAGAAAGATAGATAGATAGACAGACATTTGAAAGATATCAGGAATAATATCTCCTCAAGAAAATGAAGAATATTTTTAAACTGAGTAAAATGCATGTTCATTCCCACATACTCTCAATACCTAAAACTTTTTTGCCATATCAATGGTATATGTAAAAATGCAACATCATTTACACTGTGAATCCTAGATATCACCATGTATATGTCATAGGAAACTTTAAATAATAATGAGATCTACTATGTACACTAAGAAATATTCACCAACAGGGAGGTCAAACTGCATTGAAGATTTAGTTATATTTTTCCCATAATAATATTTGCTCATTTCAGAATCACAGTTAAATATAAAAACATTCTGTAAGTTAATCCATTCTATCATCTACAACTTCACTATAAAAACCATTAAAGTAGATACAAAATATTATTCTATTTGATTTTATTTCTATTATTTAAAGTTTGACGTTTAAAAATTAATGTTTTTTTCTTCCTTATATTTTTCAGATAAAACTTTACATTTCTTTCCTTTCTGCTGGAGTCAAACTTGGTGTCTTGCAGAAATATTTTTATCTTTTTCTCATATTCTGGGGACCAATGACGCATTTCTAATAAACATGACCCATTCCAGTGCTAATTCAGGAAGCTGAATACCATTCAGAGCCAGCTTGTTTCCTAATCCCAAAAATTTCCAGAAAGACAGACACACACACACACACAGAAAGAGACACACACAGAAACACACACACACTCAGGAAGAGAGAGAGACATAGAGAGACAGAAAGACAGAGAGAGACAAGGAGTCATAGAGAGAAGTCAGGAAGCACACAAAGGGTGGAAGCTAAAGAGGTGGAGACAATTTATACAACTGGGCTTTGTGGTGATAAGCTAGTATCAGGAAATGCAGAAGGAACAGAAGATGGCTAAGTGTCCGGGAAAGGGGGTCATGTGAATGTCAGATAAAGACAGACTGGAGAAGTTGCAGGAGGAACCAGAGTCAGCTTGGAACATATCCTGACTATGTGTAGCTGGCGAGACTTCCAGGTGGAGTCCATCTGCATAGGGATCAAAACCTGCAGACACACACTGTAAAGGCTACACAATTCCACAAGAAGTTCTTGTTGTCAGCCATAAGTGTCTATTATAGAGTTCATTGTCAGTAAGGCTGCCTAAGCTATAATGAAGTAATTCATGATGGAGTCAATATGATTATCCTGATGGGATTCCTAGTGATTGCCTGTGTTTTGTGCTGCTTCTTGAGCATTTGATAAATATTATGGTCCATACTCATGTCCACAATCATAATAAGGTACTTATACATAGCTGGCACAAGAGACCAGATTGATGTCTAGATCCTACATGTCACAGTAAATTCAGTTGAGGATCCTGATGCATACTTATAGCACCCAATATTGAACATGCAATATGATTTGATATCTGTGATCCTACCTGTAAGAAGAAGCTGTGTTGATGTTAGTACTACATACTGTGAACAGAAATCATGACAGAATTGATTATTACTAATCTGATGGAGATTATGGAGATGGCTATGATTGGTGTTGCCTCTTGAAATCTAATAAATATTATGGTATATCCTCACACCCACAATCATATTAAGGTAGGTATTCTTAGTTGGCACTTAAGATAAGATTGATATCTGAAACCCTAACTGCCAAATTAATTCAGTTTATGCTCCTGATACATGTTGGTAGCACAACATATTGACCATATAATGTATTTTGGTGCTTGAAGCCCCAAGAATGTGAATGTTTCCAGATGCCAGTGAAATTATTACTGATGTCAGTATTCCATGCTTCTGAGCCATTTAAGAGAAACCTCCTTAAATTCACAAGGAAGGCATTTCTGTACAAGGTTATACCTGTCCTCTGAAACTACCTTGATTTTCCTGAAACTACCTGCCAAAATCCACAATGATAAATTTGAGATCCCTTTTGCTAAACGGAAGCAGGTTGTAAGTGATTCAGATTGCCACTTTTGAAAAGATTGAAGATATCTTTGATCCCAACTGCCAGGAAAATTTATTGAGAGTACTAACCCATGATGCCACTGGTAACTATGATGATACCAATTGTCTGTGGTGTCATTTAAAAGTTCCATTTTGGTTGGAATTCTTCAGCCAGAAGTGTCTATTGTGATATTCCTTGTCAGTGCTGCTGCTGAAGTGCATAATGTGGTAAGTGTTGTGTGCTGCTACTGGAACCATTTTATGGATA
The DNA here is from genome assembly GCF_947179515.1 of Apodemus sylvaticus. Classification (NCBI taxonomy): domain Eukaryota; kingdom Metazoa; phylum Chordata; class Mammalia; order Rodentia; family Muridae; genus Apodemus; species Apodemus sylvaticus. Next base: position 740,153 of record NC_067496.1, on the reverse strand, counting down.
TGATACTACCTGGAACCTGAAACTTTGATTGTGTAAGTACAGCATGTGGTGAAGAGCAATCATATTTTAGTCATGGTTCCTTTTGCTGTTGGAGACCATGATGATGACTATGATCTTTCTGCTGCATGAGAATCCATTAAATTCAAAGATCCATAGTGCACTGAAAATCAATTTGAGTTAAGTGACCTGAGCTGGCCCTAGAGATCTGATTGATATCTGAGATCTTACCTGCAATAAGAAGCTATGGAAATATCCGTGATGCATGCACACAGGTATCAATATCTGTACAGAGCCATATTGGGGCAGTCATGCACTTGGTCAGAGTTTGACTTTGGTTAAGGTTAACTTCTCCCAGATAGCCAGGATCCTGCTCCACCTAGGGCCTAGTGCTCGAGGAAGGTTAAGTTCATTGTTCCTCCAGGTCTAGGAATTCCTGAATTAAACAGGTGACCCACCCAGCTGCAGGAGCAGTCAAGACGAGGACCTCCAAGAGAAGCTAGACAACTTCCACCGGAACTCAGCCTGGAGTCTGGGGGGAAGGGTTTGTCTAAACTGTTAAAAGGTCTGGCGCCATTAAAGTTTCTGGCTTTGATCAGTGAATATTGTCTTATCCATACTTCTTTTCGCCCCTCTTCCCTATTTATTCCTCAGCTTCTGTTCCAGAAACCCACTTCGTAATAGCTGCAGGCAGCTATGGAACCCTACAAATATCTACCATATAATTTATAAAATCCTTCTGCCAACAGAAGAGGTAATGATGTCCTGACACTGCAGAAGTAGTTTATGAACGTAAAATCATCTTCCATCTGAATCTATCTTGATATCACTGATAAAAACTTGTGGCAAAATACACCATGGTGTTCCTAAAGATCTATGTGACCATTGGCAACCTTGTAGTCAATTATGTGTGCTGTCATTAAGAACTATGTTATTATTTCTAAAATATTAAATAGCTAAAGTACCTGCAGGAACTATGACAATGACAATCATTCCCACTGCCTCTAGTAGTCATCTTGAAACCTATTGTCCATGAAGTTTCTGAAGAGATTGTTAATATCAAAGAAAGCTGAGGCCAGCGGGGTCAACCGTGAAGTTCAAGGTCATTACTATTCGTTCATGCCATACAGAATTCTATGTTCTATGATATAGTGAAGCGACCTGAACAATGACAGCAGACACCATTTTATTTTCAGTATTCTTTAGGTCTCTCACTGCCATGTGTCAGTGATCCCTGCTGTCTCTTGTGTGACCACAATAATATGAGAGTGACCACAATAATAAGAGTTGGTAGTAATATTAATAGTCAAAAATCCTGCCTAATGTCTTAATGAGGTAAATGCTATGTGCATCTACTGAGTGTACCGTTAATGCTTTTGATCCTACCTGCAAACTGATAATATGTTGATGTCAGTGCGACATGAAGTAGCCAACAATCATGATGGAGTCCATAATTTCACATGCTGATGGAGACCTTCATGATGGCTGTGATTTGTGCCGTTGCTTTTGGAATGCTGAATTCTAAGATCTGGACTGATATATGCTATTATATTTAGGTAAGTGTAATGAGCTGGGATGGAAGATCAGAATGATGTCTGAGATACTTCCTCCCACAGCTCTGATGACAGCTCTGGTGGTTTTGTGTATCTCCTGCTGTGGACCATGAGTTCATTGATAGATATATCATGAGAAGAGCCAGCATTGCATTTTTACAATTTTAGATTTTGTAGGCAGCAATGCTGTCAGTAATCAGTTCTCTTATTTAGAACCACATTAATATGAGGGATACCAATTGACATTGGAATCTATGTTGATGTCAGTGATGCATGTTTTGTCATCTGTGATTTAATTGTTGAGAAATACACTCTCATCTATAACAAATTTGATGACAATAATCCATCCTGATAGTAATGATGTGCTTCCTGTTCATTGTTATTCATTCTCTGTGAAAATATTTTGAAGCTCCTGATACATCCTGGCAATAAAGAGACACCATGTTATATCCAAGACTACAAATGCCATAGGCAACCTGGATTTTAATCATCCTTAGTGACACATGGAGCCAGAATATGACATCAGCCATCCTCTCTACTATGACAAGTATATTGATATCACTCATTCACTGTGAGATTTTTTAAACACATTGATATCTGTAGTCAGTGTTGTCTCTGAATAGATTGGTGATGTCTGTGTTTCCTGTGGACAGAAGTGTTGAATATGAAATTCCAGGTCAGTATTCATGTTTTCTAGTTCCCCCTCCCAAACAAAACAACACAAAACAAAAAGACACCCAAACAAACCAAAATGCTGTTGATGGCAGCAATCTGTGTAGATAAATGAGAAAAGGCTTAATTTCAAGTTCCATACTGAAAGGTATTGCTATATTGAGTTAAGTATTTTTTAGCGTGCACAAGAAATCATATTGATGTCTAAGATGCTACCTACCATGAAAACTATGGCAACATTTCCGAAAAATTCATGTATTATATCTTTTTACACCTTGTTATAAGTAATATCCTTGCTGTTAACAAAAGAGTAATTGACGTGATTGAATCATCCTGTTACTGTAGAAGAGCTCTATGACCGTAATGACTTCTGTCCTCTGAATCTATACTTATGCCAGTGATACAGCTGTCACTTGTATCACTGTGTATTACTTGACTTTGTAATATGTCCAGGATCCCTACTGCCAATAGCAAACATCCTAATAGAAATTTGTGACAGTGTACCATGTCCATGTAGAACAAGAATCCAGCTATTCACCCAGTGACACAAAGGAGATATCCAGCACCAGTGAGAACTGTTCTGCAACTCACAGTAGCTCATGAGGAACACTCAGCGAGGAGCCTTCAAATTTCTGTCTCCGGCTTAGGACTATGTTCTGCCATGCACGAAGGTTGCTAAGCACTGAAGAGTTCTAGCCGTATAGTAGAATAACTTCTGCTGCTCAGAGGAAACACCCAGATACCCTGAAGACACAAGAGCCTAGAAAGAGCCTGGGACTGGATTCTTACAAATACTGCCTTCACCCAGATTTGAACTGAGCCTCATTACCCAAATAAACTACAAGAGAGAGGTTTTCGCAGAAGTACTTACACACCATTGTACACAGAGAAAATTGGCCTCCCAGGAGCACAGAGAAGCCACAGTCAGACACAGCAACACCAGCTTACAATAGAGATAACCAGATGGCAAGAGGCAAATTCAAAAACATCACCAACAGAAACGAAAGCAACACAGCTCCTACATAACCAAGTTCTCTAACAAAAGGAAGTTTTAGCTACCCCATCATTGCAGAAAAGCAATAACTGGTTTTAAAATTACACCTCGTGATGCTGCTAGAAGATTTCAAGGAAGACATAAATAACACCCTCAAAGAAATTCAGGAGAACATAAGTCAAAAAGTAGAAACCCTTCTAAAGGATACACAAAAATCACTTAAAGACATACAGGAGAATATATGTCAACAGATAGAAGCCCATAAAGGAAATCACAAAAAATATTGAAAAAATGAAGGAGAACATGTGTCATCAGGCCTACCTGAAAGACATAAAAATCCATTAAAGAATTACAGGAAAACATAAATAAACAAGTGAAAAAAATGAGCTAAACCATCCTGGATCTAAAAACAGAAATAAATGCAGCTATGAATAACGAAGGGAGACATAATTAAAAATAGAAAACAAATTTGGAGAAAAAAATTAGGAGTCATAAGAAATTAGGGAAATGACCCCCTTCACAATAGCCACAAACAGTATAAAGTATCTTGGGGTGACTCTTACCAAACATGTGAAAGATTTGTATGACAAGAACTTCAAGAGTCTGAAGAAGGAAATGGAAGAAGACCTCAAAAAGTGGGAAAACCTCCCATGCTCATGGATCGGTAGAATCAATATAGTTAAAATGGCCATTTTTGCCAAAAGAAATATACAGATTCAATGCAATAACCATCAAAATCCCAACTCAATTCTTCACAGAGTTAGAAAGAGCAATTCTCAACTTCATCTGGAATAACAAAAAACCCAGGAGACCTAAACCTACTCTTAGCAACAAAAGAAATTCTGGGGTAATCAGTATCCCTGACCTCAAGCAATACTACAGAGCAATAGTGTTAAAAACTGCATGGTATTGGTACAGTGACCGGCAGGCAGATCAATGGAACAGGATTGAAGATCCAGAAATGAACCCACACATCTATGGCCACTTGATCCTCGACAAAGAGGCTGAAAACATCCATTGGAAAAAAGATAGCCTATTCAACAAATGGTGGTGCTTCAACTGGAGGTCAGCATGCAGAAGAATGCAAATTGATCCATCCTTGTCTCCTTGTACTAAGCTCAAATCCAAATGGATCAAGGACCTCCACATAAAGCCAGACACTCTGAAGCTAATAGAAAAGATATTGGGGAAGACCCTTGAGGACATCGGTATAGGGAGAAAGTTTCTGAACAGAACACCAATAGCATATGCTCTAAGATCAAGAATTGAGAAATGGGACCTCATAAAATTACAAAGTTTCTGTACAGCAAAGGACACCATCAAAAGGACAAATCGGCAACCAACAAATTGGGAAAAGATCTTCACTAAAACTACATCAGATAGAGGGCTAAAATCCAATATATATAAAGAACTCAAGAAGGTAGACTCCAGAAAACCAAACAACCCTATTAAAAAATGGGGTACAGAGTTAAACAAAGAATTCTCACCTGAAGAACTTCGTATCGCAGAGAAACAACTTAAAAAATGCTCAACTTCATTAGTCATTAGTGGGGGGCTAGAAAAGGGGAAATCATTTGAAACGTAAATAAATTATATCTAATAAAAATACTATTTAAATAAAAAAGAAAAAAGAAGTAGAAAAAAAATGTTCAACTTCATTATTCATTAGGGAAATGCAAATCAAAACAACCCAGAGATTTCAAGTTACACCAGTCAGAATGGCTAAGATTAAAAATTCAGGAGACAGCAGGTGTTGGAGAGGGTGTGGAGAAAAAGGAACACTCTTCCACTGCTGGTGGGGTTGCAAATTGGTACAACCACTCTGGAAAGCAGTCTGGCGGTTCATCTGAAAACTGGGCACATCACTTCCAGAAGATCCTGCTATACCATTCCTGGGCATATACCCAGAGGATTCCCCAGCATGTAATAAGGATACATGCCTAACTATGTTCATAGCAGCCTTATTTATAATTGCCAGATGCTGGAAAGAACCCAGGTATCCCTCAACAGAGGAGTGGATGCAAAAAATGTGGTATATCTACACAATGGAGTACTATTCAGCCATAAGAAACAATGAATTCATGAAATTCTTAGGCAAATGGATGGAGCTAGAGAACATCAAATAAGTGAGGTAACCCAGACTCAAAAGGTGAATCATGGTATGCACTCACTAATAAGTGGTTATTAACCTAGAAAACTGGAATACACAAAACATAATCCACACATCAAATGAGGTACAAGAAGAAAGGAAGAGTGGCCCCTTGTTCTGAAAAGACTCAGTGAAGCAGTATATAGCAAAATCAGAACAGGTAAGTGGGAAGGGTTGAGTGGGAAGACAGGGGGAGGGAAGGGGACTGATGGGACTTTCGGGGAGTGGGGGGGTCCAGAAACAGGGAAATCATTTGTAATGTAAATAAATATATCAATAAATTAAAAAAAGAGAAAAAATTAAGGTATCTCAAAAAAAAAAAAAAAAAAACAATAACGAAGAGAGACAGAGTTGGAAATAGAAAACAAATTAGGAGAAAAAATTAGGAGTCATAGTGCAAACATCAACAAGATAATACAAGATATAGAAGAAAGAATTTCAGGTGCTTAAGATACCCTAGAAAGCATTGACTCTACAGTCAATGAAAATGTAAAATGCAAAAATTGTGAACTCTAATCATACTGGAAGTCCACGACACGATAAGAAGTCCAAAACTATGGATTAAAAGTATAGAAGATAGTAAAGATTTACAACGTAAGGGCCAGTAAAGTCTGTCTACAAAATTACAGAAGAAAACTACCCTAACCTAAAGAGAAAGATACCCTTGAACATACGAGAAGCCTACAGAACTCCAAATAGATTGTATCAGAACAGAAATCCTCCTGTCACACACTAACTATAATACCAAGTATGCTAAGCAAGGAAAGAATACTAAAGCAATAAGTGAAATGGTCAAGTAACATATAATGGTAGACCTATCAGAATTACACTGGACTTCTCACCAGAGACTATAAAATCCAGTAGGGGTAAATCAGATATCAGGCAGATTGTAAGGGAACACATATACCAGTCCAAAGTATTTATATCCATCAAAAATCTCAATTTCCTTAGATGGAGAAACTAAGGTATTTTATAAAAAAAAAAAATAATATTTTTTCCACAAATCCAGCACTTCCAGGAATAATGAATTGGAAAACAAGAACAAATGGATTGAAACCATACAAGGGAAAAAACAAGGAATAATCTTTAAACAAACCAAAGAGAACATAAAAACACCAATGTAAAAAATATATTAAAAAATTGCAGGAAGCAACATTCACTGTTTCTTCATAATTGTTAACATCAATGGATTCAATTCCCCCAAAAAAGACAAGAATTACAGACAAGATATATAAAGAAGACTCAACAATTTTCTGCATAAAGGTAATACATTGCAGTGTCAAAGCTAAACACTACCTCACAGTAAAAGGTAGGAAAACAGATTTCCAAGCAAATGGTGTTAGGAAAGAAGCTTGAATAGCCAATCTAATAGTAGATAAAATTGTCTTTCATCCAAAAGTTATCAGATAAGACAAAGAAGGACACCTTATACTCAACAAATGAAAAATCTACCAGGATGAACTCACAATTCTGAACATCTATGCTCCAAATAAAAGGGAATTCACATTTATAAAAGAAACTTTAAAGCCTACATCACAACCCACTTAATAATTGTGGATGACTTCAAGACCCCATTCTCTTCAATGGACAAATCAGTGGAACAAATTCTAAATAGATAAAGTGAAACTAAAAGAATGTTTTGAACAAATGGATTAAATAGATATCTATAGAACATTACATCCTAAATCAAAAGAATATACCTTCTTCTAAGCACTTCAAGGTATCTTTCCAATATTTAAACCTATAATTGGTCAGACAACAGACCTCAGTAGATAAAGCAAGATCAATCTAATTCCATAAATCCTATTAGATCACTATGGAGTAAGGGTGATCTTCAATAGCAACAAAAAGAACAGGAAGTCCCATATATATGGAAGATGAACACTGATACCCAGTTCAAGGAATAAATAAGGAAATCAATGATTTTTTTTTTTAATATTTAAAGAAAATGAAGGGACAACATTGCCAAATATATGGGACACAATGAAAATGGTGCTAAGAGGAAAACTGTTAGCACTGAATGCCTCCAAAACTAAGCTTGAGAGAGTTTGCACTAGCAGCTTAACAGCACACCTGAAAGACATAGAATAGAAAGACGCTAATACACTCAAGAGAAGCAGAAGACAAGAAGTCATCAAACTCAGGAATGAAATGAACCAAGTTGAATCAAAAATAACTATACAAAAAATCAACAAAACCAGGAACTGTTTCTTAGAGAAATCAACAAGATAGAAAAACTTTTAGCCAGACTAACCAGAGGGCACAGAGACAGTATCAAAATTAACACAATCAGAAATGAAAAGGGAGAAATAACAACAGAAAATGAGAAAATTCAAAAAATTGTCAGATTCAACAACAAAAGCCTATACTCAACACTACTGGAAAATCTGAATGAAATGAATATGTTCCTAGACAGTTACCTATTACCAAAATTTAATCAGGATCAGATATACAATCTAAATGGTCCAATAACCCCTAATGAACTAGAAGTGTCCCTAGACAGTCTCCCAAACAAAATAAATAAATAAATAAATAAATAAATAAATAAATAAATAAATAAAAGAAAGAAAGAAAAAAAGAAAATGAAAAAAGTAAAAAGAAACAGAAAAAAAAATAAAAAGAAAATCCCAGGACTAGATAGTTTTAGTTCAGAATTCTATCAGATTTTCAAAGGAGACCTAATAACAATACTCTTTAAAGTATTCCTCAAATTAGAAATAGAAGGAACCCTATCCAATTCGTTATATGAAGCCATAATTATACTGATACCAAAACCACACAATGATCTAACAAAAAAAGAGAACTTTAGAACAACTTCCCTAATGAATATCAGTTCATAAATACTCAATAAAATTCTTTTCAACTGAATGCAAGAACACATCAAAATGATCAATCAAAATGAACAAGTAGATCTCATCCCAGGGCTGCAGTTATTGCTCAATATATGGAGAGCTATCAATATAATCCACTTCATAAACAAACTCAAAGAAAAAAAACACACGATCATTTCATTAGATACTGAAAAAGCATTTGACGAGAGTCAGCATCCTTTCATGCTAAAGTTTTGGAAAGAACAGGAATTCAAGGCCCATATCTAAACATACTACAGTCAATATACAGCAAACCAGAAGCCAGCATCAAACTAAATGGAAAAAAAAAATTGAAGCAATCACACCAAAATAGGGATTAGACAAGGTTGCCCTTTATCTCCATATTTATATAATACAGTACTTAATATTCTAGTTAGAGCAATTAGACAACAAAAGGGGGTCATAGGGATACAAATTGCGAAGGAAGAAATCAAATTATCACTATTTGCAGATGATATGATAGTATATTTAAGAGACACCAGAAACTCCACAAGAGAATTCCTACAGCTGAGAAACAACTTCACCAATGTGACTGGATATACAATTACCTCAAGCAAATCACATTCTTTTTTCATCATTCCTTTTATATGCAGTTTTTCCTTTGAGAAATTCACACACATACACACACACACACTCACACACACACACACACACACACACAGACACACATAATATTTTCTAATTTTTTTTGCTGTTCTCTCTTTACCCTTCCATTTATCCTTTTTCTTTTATTAGATATATTCTTTATTTACATTTTAAATGATATCCCCTTTCCAGGAAACCCAGGAAAGTCCTCAAAAGCCGCATAAGCTCCCTTGCCTCTCTCTGTCCACCAATCACCTCTTCCCTGTTTCCCTGTCTTGGTATTCCCTGAAATGCTACACTGAGCCTTTCCAGGACCAGGACCCTCTCCTTACTTCTTCTTGGGAATTATTTCATATGTCAGTTGAGACTTGTGTATTCCAAGCTTATCAGTGAGTGCATTCCATGTCTATTCTTTTGCAATTGGGACGCCTAACTCAGGATGGCATTCTCCAGTTCCACACACTTCCCTAAAATTACATAATTTCATTGTTTTTAATAGTTGAGTTGTATTCTATACAGTAAATATATCATATTTTCTGAATCCATTGCCCCAATCTCTTTTTTCACATAATCCTTCCTAGATTTTGATTTTTCTATTAGGTTTAGATTGGTTGAGTTTGACACATGTGTGTATGTGTGTGTGTGTGTGTGTGTGTGTGTGTGTGTGTGTGTGTGCATATGTGTTTTTGGGTTTGTTTGTGTTTGTGTATGTAAATGTGTGCGTTTGTGAACCTGGAGCTGCAAGTCTGTATGGAACACTATGTTAAGTTAATATGTTGTTCTAAAACTGAAGATATTTAATTTGCCTCCTCAGATTCAGGAGACAATATGACAAAATGTAAACACTGATTCAAAATATATATACATATATATGTGTGTGTGTGTATATATACATATATAGTCATATACATGCATATATATAAATATAATTATCTAAATATTTCAAATGTGTGATATTTTTGAAACATGATACTACAGATAAAAGTTTCCACACTGTCTATTGTACCATATAACAGTCAAAATATAAGCATATTATGTAACTTTACTAAACGATACACATGCAAAATACACATACACAAAAACATGTCAACATCAAATGAAATAATTTGTACTTATATTTTCTTTCAATCACAAGACATCTAAATGAATATATATGATCGAAAATTCAGAAGAATTTAATAAAACGAGAATAGATAATCTTCATTGTAAGTAGAAATATTGACAGTCATCTACTATGAGACTAATAATGCTCTTAACAACCATAACTATATGATAAATAGATAGATAACCATTATAATATTTCTGCAACAACAAAAGAAATATTTTTATAAAACTATATATATATATATATATATATATATATATTCTCAATTATTAATTTTTTCAACCTGTCCAGAGTAAATTTGAAAAGACAGAATATAAACTTCACCAACACTGTGAATGGTAGTGTCTAATGTATGTAAAAATTACAGGAAATATTAAAGTCTGTCGAAGAAGACACTTACATTTTATGTACATAAAATTTTATTTATTAAGCCAAGAATGACTAAGTACTGTACCTAAAATAATGTGGAAGATTCACTTTAAATCTTAAAATTATTTATGTAGCATCTCCTGGAAATCAAATAATAAGAGAAAAAACATTGGAAATTGTCCATAGTGTAAGACTAAGTCGTATTTGAGAAAATGCCACATATTGTCCCTTCCCTTCATTTATGTGGCTTTTATATTAGTGAATAATTGATGATTATTGAATATTTATAAGGAATAACATATTTGGCAACAATATATGCAATATGTGTGTGTGTGTGTGTGTATGTGTGTGTGTGCAGTTATGGTAGTTAAATCAATTGGGTTGCACATAAAATAATCGTCACCCATTACATGGTAATTTTTTAAAAAAAATTACAGAAATTGTTTTCCTGTATGCTTAAAAAATAGTACACTTTATATAATAATGCTGTTTCTATGGAACATTGGTATTGGATATTCCTTCAATAACTCCCCTTTCAAAAAACAACTTCTGTGTTGAGATAGCTTTTATTTTATATTTTATATTTCCGGATAGAATTAGGCAATCAAGAGAAACACATTTCTTTTAAAAATACCTTTTCTGTGGAGCCTGACAGAGAGAACCTTTCAATAAACTTGAATTTTTCCTTCTTGCTCCTGAACACCAAACTGTTTACTACAGTTGCTAGACACACTGCTGAAATCTGAGGGTTCTGTAGTAGTCGTGCTTAAGAACCTTTGTGATGTCAATATGCTAAGGTGCATTCCAACAGGCACAGGGTAATATGCATTTCTTTTCTTATTTTTAGGAGATTTAAAAATATTTTGTAATAGTTGTTGAACCATAATACTTTGGAAGGAATAACCTTTTCATAACCGTACATATGTATATGAAAGTTATATAGGTGATAGAATATAGAGACAAATGGATGATAGATCAATAGACAGATTGATAGCTACTCTTTGTGGTTCTCTGCTCTAAACTGCTTAAAAATTTTGAAGATTAAAGCATATATTAAATGAATATTACACTCTCCAAAACATTTGCTATATCTTTCAAAGAATATGGAGAGAAACACCAGGTGTTATCAAGAAAGGGTTTAGGATCCTTGACGTTAGAGGAGTCAGGAGGGACAGCAGCCATTGGTTAACATCGCACATGGTCAACAATAATGTAAAAATAATTTTTAAAAACAATATGAACTCCGTTTCATGGTATGTAATATTGAAAGTAAATAGACATGTTTGGAAAGGGATTCCTTTCTATTGAATGAACATTAAATTATTGAAAAATTTAAGAAAAATCATATCATATCTATTCAAAAAATAGAAATTTTCAGAAAATCAGACATCTCAGAGGTTTTAGGTTGAACCTAACCTGTTTACAAGAAAAGCTTGTGTTTGTAGTGGGCAAACATAATCTGATAGTCCCTTAAATGTTCCTCTCTCATGTCCAGAATCTGTATTTCAAAGGATTATAGAAAGTATTCTCTTGGAAGATCAAACCATACCTCCCATTACATGATAACTTTGTTCTTTGAGGATTAGTAATTAATATTGCTAATAAGTATGTTTGAATGAAGCTACTGTCAAGTTATAAGTTAGTTTCGAAAATGCAGAAGAATCTAGATAGATCAAGTACTGATTCCATTAGAATATCAAAAGAATCACAGCAGTTTTTTTATACATACTTTACAGTAGAGCAAGGAATCAAGAACCAATAAATGAATGGAAAATGATAAGTTTCCTCCTAGTCGCTAAATTCCAAACTGAAAACTGCAGTTGGTAAACCAACCACTGAGGTCTTATGATTCTTTAGTAATCAGGGTGAAAGGCCATTGTGATGTCAACATTCAACGGCTCAAGTCATACCTGACAGTGATAGGTGCTTCAAATTTTGTAATTAAAAATGTATTCTGTTTACAATTTTTGAAGCATAAGTTTTTTATTAAATAAAAATTTTCACAAATATATGTCTGATATGATATATATATATATGTGTGTGTGTGTGTGTGTGTGTGTGTGTGTGTGTGTGTGTGTGTATTTACATGCCTATATATATGTGTGTGTATATATGTGTAAATATATATACATGCATATATATGTGTATATATATGTGTGTGTATATATATACACATGCATATATATGTGTGTATATATGTGTATATATATATATGTGTGTATATATATATACATGCATATATGTGTGTTTGTGTATATATATGTGTATATATATACATGCATATATATATGTTTATATATGTGTGTATATATATATATAGAAAGAGAGAGAGGAGAGAGAGAGAGAGAGAGAGAGAGAGAGAGAGTGAGAACAGGGGTGGAAGACACAATTCACAAGGCAAGTGGTAGAGGAAATATTAAGCATGAAATGAAAAAGTACTGAATGAAGAAATCAGGCAATAGTTTATGCCTTAAGGAAGGTTAGAGATTATCTGGAACAAGTGTCCTTGGAGCATTGTAGAGGTAAACATTAGAACTAGAACAAGGTGGGCAAACTTTCTCAATCTAAAAGCAGAAAAATAAGTATCTCTGTGTGGGGTGAGTTGGATAGGGGTCTAAAAACATTGCGTTGGGATCTCTCACTTAGAATTAATGAACAGGTTTTATCTTGCTGGATTGTACAATGCAGAGAAAAAACTCTACAGTAATATGTTTTTGTTACACAGAAGAATTTGCTGAGTGTGTATCTGGAGAGACTTCATCAAAGACAGAATAATAGCATGGTGACTTTAAGAATTAATATTCTACAGTTTCTTGAATCAAATGCTTTCCATTTGTAATGGACCAAAGAACATTAACAACCAGCATAAGGAAATATTGAGGGCAGTGCAATAAACCTTGGGTTCACAAGTTGTAGTATTAATGAGAAACAAAAACTATTATGGCTCTAATACGTCTGGATTCCCTTGGGAATTGTCTCACTCGTCTATCATTTTATATGGTTTTGAGGCATCTTCTTGACATGGAATTGATTTACTCTGAGCACAGAAACCCTGTGGTACAGTGGACATTGAAAGTGAGAAGGCTAGAATGACTCCATGATAAGCTTCAAACTGGCAGTACAGGAGACTGAAGCTAAATCACTCTTTTCAAGAAATGTGCAATTCCAGGCAATTCAAGGCCTTTGAAGCTATCTCACCACATGGCCATCACCTAGTGGAGAGAAGTAGAAATTCAGAGAAAATTAAATGGCCAAACTAATGACTTCTGGGTTTGTACATGCTTAAATAATAAGTTGGGTTTGTAGGAACTCGGGAGACAGAAATATAATAAATAATAATAATAATAATAATAATAATAATGGTGATGATGATTTAGGCTTTCATTCAGTAAACACATATTGAGTATCACTTGTGTGCTGGTTTCATGAGTATTGGGCATTATTAACTAATGACCTGGTACTGAATTCTGTTTTTTGAATTTCTATTGATGAGATAAAACAACATATTAATCATGCTTTTCCATGAGGCACAGAACATAAGGAGTGAATCACTGATGTTAAAAGTGCATTCACTGGAATGATTTACACCTGCAGTGCCACTAATCCAGGAATGGCTAGCTGTGAAGGGAAAGTCCAGCAGTATAGCAGTTGCTCAAATCTATAGACTGCATGTCTCAGCTGGTCTTCAGTATATGATGGATCCTGAAAGCATAGGCTCCAATTCCAGTGAATAATGGGCTTCTCTTTCTATCTGTAAGACTCTAGCATGTTTATCATCTCCCCAGGGCTTTAGGGCATTTATTCATCTCTCTCAAATACTCCAGATCATTTACCCCATGCTCAATGTAAACTGTCACTTTGCAAATCAAACTTCAGAAATTCAACTTTTTCATATTACAAAGTATCTAAGAAAAAGTCCAAGACTAAAAATATATAATCTAGACATATTACCATTAGCCGAATCTTATCTGAAAAATTCTATTTCTTCTAAAGAATCTAAAAGTCCTTCTGCCTCCAGCACTCTTGCAAGAGAATATTTACCATCTAGCATAGAATTACTGGTACCACCAAAGTCTAAGCAGGGATAAATAGACACTATGAACTTTCCAAATGTCTTTAGGTAATGTAGCATTTTCTCCTGGAGTTCTGTGTGCCCAAGGAAAAGAAAATTTGTAATCTGCTCAGGGTGTTCAGAAAAGTCTTTCATCTTTATTAAAATTTACACAACATTTTTCCTACCTCCAAGTAGATTTAATTTGTCCTACCACCACAACAGATTTTAGATCATGTCCCCTCAGCTCAGATGCCTATGGGGATTTCTTTATCCTCTCCTGGGTTTAGAGGACCTTCCATGACTTTGAAAAGGACTATGGATCTTTCAACAAACATCCAGAGTACTGCTGCTACTTCAAATACCCACGGAAATGTTGCACACTTGTTATCTCTCCCATCTAAAATGGAAACCTACCATTCTGCACAAAAGATACTAGCACCTTTGTCACTTAGACCAGAAGGTCTGATAATGTAACATTCAGCCACTGTGGCTCCCAGACACTTACCAGTGACTTTCAGGAGACCCCATCAAATATGCTGCACTTTCCTAGAAGACTAGATTTATCTCAGTATGGCTCCTCCTCCCCTAATGAAATGCCACTTACCCAATGGAAGCAGAGAACTCCCTCTTCATCAGAAGGAAGTATAGTGCACTTTTCTTCTGCCCAATGTGCCACCAATGTACCAGGGCTTGAAATATGTTTCAGCAGTTAATTGCATGGAGTGCTATATGGGAGATAACTAACATCAATTCCCAGCACGACCATCAGTATTGATCAACTAATGCCAATTTCTTGTGTGCCTTAAGACTGTATTTCTATTTCTATATCCACATACATGAAATAGAAACAATAAGTATCATAACTTTCATCAATAACTCATGGGTGTTTCAGATGTATCCCCTCAACATCAAATATATCAGGAAATCTCCAGTGTTGAAGGCAGCATTAACATATAATTCACCTGAGAACTTGAACCCTCAGATATTTTTTGTTCAAAGAGCTCTCAGAGTTACCACTTCAGAACATCCGTGTTACGTAGGTCATCAAATCTGGGGAGGCCCTGACACATATATCATAGTAAACAAAGGACTTCAGATCTCAACATTTTAAGAAGGCCACAAATATAGCCCTTTTACTATCAGCATGCAAGAGCATTGATGAAGTCACTGTGGGGACTCAGATGCATTCATCAAGAACCAGGACAATTTGTGAGTCAAGCTAATAATGAAATCAAGTCAGAATTAAACAAATCCATAACTTCAGTGGGGCTGACAAACAGTTGGATTATCTTTTGAAGTGGAATTTAGGCTTATTTACTGAAACTGTAATTGCACTTTACATTAAGGGTATGAAAAACACTCAGTGAAGCAGTATAGGGCAAAACCAGAACAGGGAAGTTGGAAGGGTTGGGTGGGAAAATGGGGAGGAAGTGGGCTGATGGGACTTTAGGAGAATGGGGGTCTAGAAAAGGGGAAATCAATTGAAATGTAAATAAAAAATATATCGAGTAAAAAAAAATTAAAACAAAAAGTGTATGACAAAGAGTTTGGCTGACCATAATAAAAAGACTTGATTCTTCCTCTGTCTGCACTACAGTTGTATGAGACATGT
Organism: Apodemus sylvaticus; assembly: GCF_947179515.1. Lineage (NCBI taxonomy): Eukaryota > Metazoa > Chordata > Mammalia > Rodentia > Muridae > Apodemus > Apodemus sylvaticus. The sequence continues at coordinate 724,193 of NC_067496.1, read as the reverse complement.
CCCTGTGATGAAACATGCTGCAGAACTGACATTGTGACTGAGTAGTGTGTCTCAAACATACAATCTCTGCTCTAGTGTACTTCAGACTGAATCCTTGTGACCAAGAATGCACAGGAGCTTCTTGCTTTGCTCATGGATGACTCAGGACTACACTTCAACTAAGAGAGAAGAAAGCCACTCCCTCAGCCATTGTTGGTCAGCAAATAAACCTTCAACCCCTCAAAACCAAAACATTCTAAACAAAAACAAAACAACACAAAGTCTTCAGAGATCTGATTACAAGTACCATGGACTATGTATAAAAACCTCAGCCAGGATCCAAGAAAAATTTCTCTTTAAGCTGTTCACCAGAAAGGTAACTGTCCTCCACACACACATATATGGCTTATTGTAAGTTTAAATAGAGAAATACAGATTCACGTTCTTTGACCCCACTTGTGAGAAATAGCCACTGATTACTGTCAAGCTTCTGTGGTTTTTCAAAGTTAAGGAATTTCTAGAGTTCTCTGAAGTGCCTGGATCAACCTTCTCTATAGTAGTCCTGTAGAGGACTCCTCCTTCACTGTCCACCAGGGTGAGGGCCTATCTCCTTCCCACAACTTTGGTATTTTTCTTTCTCTGATGTTTAAGGATTTAAAACTTACCCCTTTGATCCAATGGGGCCTCCTAAAAATACAGCTTTCTCAGAAGCACATGGGACGTTTTATTTCTGACTAAGAAGCACTGCTCTTTCTGGACAAAGTTCACAGAAGTCAAAAGTAGGAAATCAATCCTTGAAGCTTATACAGCTTGCTTTAGTATAGTCACTTAAAATGTGAATACATCAGTCTGGCTCAGTTCAATTAATGATGGTTCCTCAAGTAGGGCAGCCTCTAGATGGCATTTCTTTCAGTCTCTGTTTCATACTTTGTCTCTGTATCTCCTCCCATGGGCATTTTGTTCCCCTTTTAATCCTATTGACTTCTGTATATATCACAAGCAAGAATCAAATATTAAGCTAGAAAAATGTGCTTAGAGAATTCCATATTTGATGTTTTTCCAATACTGTTTCTACAAATGGTTGTCATTTACTGTCCCTCAGCTTGACAATATCCCAATGTATGCTCATATATCTGTTCAAGGTACTCTACCACTTGAACCATGTGACTTCTTTTTCTATAGGGTTTAAGTGTTTGTTCATGAATACGGCATATAGTGTATGTATAAGTTACTAATTTTTAGTATAAAATACCATGCTTTAAAATTTGAAAGTACTAACCAAAACATGTATTCAAAAATCTAATACATCTTTAAAGGTAAAAAATTAAAGGAAAATTACAACAACAACAACAACAACAACAACAACAACAAAAAAGCCCTAAACTTATGTTTCAAAATTGAGAGGAGAGTATGCTATCTGAAAGAAGCAATGTATAGTATAAATTAGATAAAAATAAATTTTAATGAGATAAAACTCTATTATAGAAACAGAGCATTTTTTGAAGATATCCAGATTACTGGCATATATTTAGTAGAAATAATTCGTTATCAGTTGTGTTGGCTCTTCTTAATTTTATTAATTTGACACGAAATAGACTTATTTGGAAAGAAAACCTTATTTGAAGAAACTACCCTTTTCAGATTTTCTTATAGAGAAATTGTCAGCCATTTTCATGATTGGTGATAGGTGTAGCAGTCCCATCCTACCATATGTAGTGAAACATCTGGTTTGTATGAGAAAATAGACTGAGCAAACTATGCAAAGCAAGTTTAGACATCCTGTTCTGACTTCCTTTGTGATAATCAACAAACTGGATGGTGATATAAGACTGGCCTTCTCATCAGGTCATGACTTTTTTTATCACAACAATAGAAAACAAACATCTCCTAAATATAATCTGCATATTCTGATAGATATGACTTAAACTTTTTCATTAAAATTCTAAGTTTCTGTCTCTTCAAAATGGTACAAAATGTATTTTTTAAACAAAGTAATAAGTTTTTGAGAAAAAAGTAGAAAGAAAATGAATATACTTAGTGTAAATCTTCAAAAAAGAAAAGATGTGATATAGAATTGACACATTTCTAAGTAAAAGTTTAAAGGTTAAAATTTTGAACAGGAATCTAGAGAGAGTAGGGAATGATCTCTTCTATGCTTGTTTAAATGTGAAATGTTCTCTGGCATGATGGTTATGGGTTTAAACACTCTGAAACTGTTACCCCCAAATAATCTTTTGTCCAAATATATAATGTGACAAGCTAATATACTGGCAGATGATTGTCTTGAAATGCCTGCCTTGGATTATTATATAATCTGTGACAGGTGATCCCCCATTCAGCAAGGTGTGGGGGACTTAATTTAGGAAAGACTCTTGCTATTTATATGCTTTTCCTGTTATGATTATACATCTATAACAATCAATATGTAATAGCACACCCATTTGGAACAGATCTCTGCAGATCCATGAACTATAGAATGGAACCAAGACCCAGAAATGAATCCAAACACCTATGGTCACTTGATCTTCGACAAAGGAGCTGAAAGCAACCAGTGGAAAAAAGATAGTCTTTTCTACAAATTGTGCTGGTTCAGTTGGAGGTCAGCATGCAGAAGAATGTGAATCGATCCATTCTTATCTCCTTGTCCTAAGCTCAACTCCAAATGGATAAAGAACCTCCACCTAAAACCTGACACACTGAAACTAATCAAAAAGAAACTGGGGAAGACCCTGGAGGACCTGGGCACAAGGAAAAGTTCCTGAATAGAACACCTATAGCTTATGCTCTCAGATCAAGAATTGATAAATGGGACCTCATTAAACTACAAAGTTTCTGTAAGGCAAAGGACACTGTCAAAAGGACAAAACAACAACCAACAGATTGGGAAAGGATCTTCACCGACCCTAAATATGACGGAGGGCTAATATCTAATATCTACAAATAATTCAAGAAAGTAGAACACAGAGAACCAAATAACCCCATTAAAAAGTGGGGTACGGAGCTAAACAAAGAATTTTCACATGAAGAACTTCGGAGAGCTGAGAAACACCTTAAGAAATGTTCATCATCATCAATCATTAGGGAAATGCAAATCAAAACAACCCTGAGATTTCACCTCACACCAGTCAGAATGCCTAGGGACAAAAACTCAGGAGAAAGCAGGTGTTGGCGAGGATGTGGAGAAAAAGGAACACTCCTCCACTGCTGGTGGGATTGCAAGATCATGCAACGACTTTGGAATTCAGTCTGCCGGTTCCTCAGAAAACTGGGCATGACACTTCTTGAGGACCCTGTTATACCACTCCTGGGCATATATCCAGAGGATTCTTCAGCATGAAATAAGGACACATTCTCCACTATGTTCATAGCAGCCCTATTTGTAGTAGACAGAACCTGTAAAGAACCCAGGTGTCCTTCAACATAGGAATGGATACAAAAAATGTGGTGTATTTACACAATGAAGTATTATTCAGCCATTAGAAACAATGAATTCATGAAATTCTTAGACAAATGGATGGAGCTAGAGAACATCATACTGAGTGAGGTAACTCAGTCTCAAAAGATCAATCATGGTATGCACTCACTGATAAGTGGATATTAGCATAGATACTTTGAATACCCAAGACATAATCCACAAATGAAATGATGTCCAAAAAGAATGGAGGAGTGGCCCCTGGTTCTGGAAAGACTCAGTGCAAGAGTATAGGGGAATTCCAGAACAGGGAAGTGGGAAGGAGTAAATGGAGGAACAGGGAAAGGGAAGAGGGCTTATGGGACTTGCGGAAAGTGGGGACCCAGAAAAGGGGAAATCATTTGAAATGTAATATATATATATATATATATATCAATAATAAAAAGACATTTTAAACAAACAAACAAACAAACAACAACAACAAAAAAAAAAGAAATGTGGCATGGTGGTATCATTTAAGGTTTTGCTTTCACTGTCACTTATTCCCTGAACACTTGAATGTAGTTGGTCTTTCCAACGACTGTTGTCCAATTCAGAAGAAGTTTTTTGACTAAGATTGCTACCAGTCTATGTGTGTAAACATAAACATGGAAGGCAATTTTACAACCTCACCATGAGCAAAATTGTAATAGATTCTATCCTATGACCTATGAGCCTTTAACTACAATTTCATTTTTAACCATTGCAGTTCCAAATGTGGATCATGTCTCATAACCGGTAAACATACATGATTACCTCATAATAGTTGTGCAACCATAGCAACGGTGTGAAGAATATTACAGTGTTATAGCATGCTGTTTCCAGTAGTGTGTAAGACCATGGCTAACTTTTATCTCACCAAGCATCTTGAATAGCATACTCAGACAGGATAAACGCTAGCCAGAAAAGGGTTAGTTTTCTAGTCATTTTGATTTGGAATTCAGTTAAAGGGTTTTTTGCTGTTATCATCTTTTTACTTTCACATCCCATGTATTTTACTCTTCATTCAATTATATTTTAGTTGGTTCATGGGATTGAAGGCTTTGATATCATTTTCAATGATACTTTCACCAATTACCTGCCCCTAACTTCCAGTGTAGTTCACAGGCCCTTGTTCCTAACTGCGTAAGCCTTTTAAATTCCCAAACCTCTATATTCACATTTTTTCCTAGAATTTACTATACATATTGAATGTAATGTATCCTTCTAAAAGCTCCTTCTTGGCTTCTACAGAGTAGAAACATAACTATGTATCTGTAAAGAATATAGACCATGAGATGTAATGAAATATTAATATTTCAAAGGTAGGAAGAAACTGAGAAATCTGAGTGACACTAATAAGAGAAGAGTTATAAAGAGCTCATAACTAACAAAAGAAATTGGAATTTGGACTTGCAAATATAGTTTCACTATCTCAAAATTGGAAATTTTCTGTTATAGAAGTTATCCTAACACTAAGTACTGACAATTATGTTGGATAAAGGATATTATTTCATATTTTTATGAGTTTAATTATATCAATTCATTGAAAATCATTAGGATTTGCATTATGTGCTAAAATCTGAAATATCTTATGATAACACGATCATTGATCAAGTTGTTTCCAGTTGAGAATCGAATAATGTTTGAATATTGATCATATACAAGAAGAAAAATCGGAATCATCATCAATGAATTTGTGACAAAATACTGTTTTTCAACAAGATTAAGGATAGCCTAAATGTATAATGAAAAACATTAAAAACACTGAAAACAAAGGAAAAATATAAGCTTAATAAGAATATATCTATAAATTAAAATTTGTGCAGGAAATGCTAATGATGTCGAATGTGCATTCATATTATGTATTTTAAATCAGACAAAACTCTGTGGTAAAGTATTGTTTATATATACACACATATATGTGTGTGTGTGTGTGTGTGTGTGTGTGTGTGTGTGTGTGTGTATGTGTGTTTATGCTTGGGTAACACATGGATAGATTGTGCTTGGTCTAGAGGTGTGCCCTTGTTTGAATATATATGGTCTTGTTAGATGAAGTGTGTTACTGTGTAAATGAGTTTGAGACATTGCTTTTAGCTTCCTGCAAGTCAGTCTTCTATCTGCCTTTCGGTAAATATATAGAATTCTCAGCTTCTCCTGAACTATGACTTACTGAAAGATGTCAAGATGATAAGAGACTGTACTTCTGACTCTGCAAACCAGGCAAGTTAAATGTCCAGTATTTGTGTTACCTTTGTCAAGATGTCTCTTCATAGCTCAAAAACCCAAATGAAGACACTGTGGATGGAATTATCAAAAGATGTTATAGAAAATGGGCACTTTTGAGACAATGATATGCTAGATTGTTGTAGTCTGGTGAACTTTATCACTAAATATAAAAGGTGCTTAAGGTGGGATTCATGAACAGAAAATACTTAATGATATATAATTATTAGAAATTTGTAAAATTAAAGAGGCATTAAGGAAAGGGAGAGAATCATGGGATAAAAGATGAAGTCAAATTTCTTTTTTTTTCTTTTGATGAAATTAGCATTTTTCTTTTTTTTTTTATTCGATATATTTTTTATTTACATTTCAAATTATTTCTCCTTTTCTGGCCGCCAACTCCCCAAAAGTCCCATAAGCCCCCTTCCTTTCCCCGTGTTCTACCCACCACCCCTTCCCAATTCCCTGTTCTGGTTTTGCTCTATACTGCTACACTGAGTCTTTCCAGAACAAGGGGTTACTCCTCTGTTCTTCTTGTACCTCATTTGATGTGTGGATTATGTTTTGGGTATTCCAGTTTTCTAGACTAATATCCACTTATTGGTGAGTTCATGCCATGATTGATGTTTTGGGACTGAGTTACCGCACTTAGTATGATGTTCTCCAGCTCCATCCATTTGCCTAAGAATTTCATGAATTCATTGTTTCTAATGGCTGAGTAGCACTCCATTGTGTATATATGTGTCACATTTTTTACATCCATTCTTCATTTGAGGGATATCTGGGTTCTTTCCAGCTTCTGGCTAATATAAATAGTGTGGCTATGAACATAGTAGAACATATATCCTTATTACCTGCGGGGGAAATCCTCTGGGTATATGCCCAGGAGTGGTATAGCTGGATCTTTTAGAAGTGATGTGATCAGCCTTCTGAGGAACTGCCAGATTGATTTTCAGAGTGGTTTTACCAATTTGCAACCCCACCAGCAGTGGTGGAGTGTTCCTCTTTCTCTACATCTTTGCCAACACCTGCTGTCTCCTGAGGTTTAATCTTAGCTATTCTGACTGGGATAAGGTGACAAATCAAGGTTGTTTTGATTTGCATTACCCTGATGACTAATGAAGTTGAGCATTTTTTAAGATGCTTCTCCACCATCCCAATTTCCTCAGGTGAAAATTCTTTAACTCTTTACCCCATTTTTTTAATAGGGTTGTTTGGTTTTCTGATCTCTAACTTCTTGAGTTCTTTGAATATATTGAATATTAGCCTTCTATCGGATGTAGGGTTGGTGAAGATATTTTTCCAATTTGTTGGTTGCCAATTTGTTCTTTTGATGGTGCCCTTTGCCTTACAGAAACTTTATAATTTTATGAGGTCCCGTTTGTCAATTCTTGAATTTAGAGTATACACTATTCGTGATCTGTTCAGAAACTTTCCCCCTATACCGATGACCTCAAGGGTCTCCTCCAGTTTCTTTTCTATTAGCTTCAGAGTGTTTGGCTTTATGTGGAAGTTCTTGATCTATTTGGAGTTAAGCTTAGTACAAGACACAAAGATGGATCAATTCGGATTCTTCTGCATGCTGACCTTGAGTTGAATCAACACCATTTGTTGAAAAGGCTATCTTTTTTCCATTAGATGTTTTTAGCCCCTTTGTCAAGGATCAAGTGGCCATAGGTGTGTGGGTTCATTTCTGGATCTTCAATCCTGCTCCATTGATCTGCTTGCCAGTCACTTTACCAATACCATGCAGTTTTTAACACTATTGCTCTGTAGTATTGCTTGAGGTTAGGGATACTTATTCCCCCAGTTCTTTTGCTGTTGAGAATAGTTTTAGCTTTTCTGGGTTTTCTTGTTATTCTAGATGTTTTTGAGAATTACTCTTTCTAACTCTATAAAGAATTGAGTTGGGATTTTGAAGGGCATTGCATTAAATCTGTATGATGCATTTGGCAAAATGGCCATTTTACTACATTAATCCTGCTGATCCATGAACATGGGAGGTTTTTCCATTTTTTGAGGTCTCCTTCCATTTCCTTCTTCAGAGTCTTGATGTTCTTGTCATACAGATCTTTCACATGTTTGGTAAGAGTCACCGAAAGGTACTTTATACAGTTGGTGGCTATTGAGAAGGATGTCATTTCCATAATAACTTTCTCAGCCTGCTTATCATTTGAATATAGCAAGGCTACTGATTTGCTTGAGATGATTTTATAAGCTGCCACTTTGCAGAAGTTGTTTATCAGCAGTAGGAGTTCTCTCGTGGAGTTTTTGGGTCCCTATTATATCATCTGCAAATAATGATAGTTTGACTTCTTCCTCTCCAATTTGTATCCCTTTGACCTCCTTAAGTTTTCTAATTGCCTGATCTAGGAACTCATGTACAATATTGAAAAGATAAGGAGAAAAAGTGCAGCCCTTTCACAGGGAGTGCCTAGTCCCTGATATTAGTGGGGTTGCTTCAAGTTTCTATCCATTTAGTTTGATGAGGGCTACCGGTTTGCTGTATATTGCTTTTACTATGCTAAGGTATGGGCCTTGATTTCCTGTTGTTTCCAAGACTTTAAGCATGGAAGTTTTCTGAATATTGTCAAATGCTTTTTTCTGCATGCAATGAAATGACCATGTGGTTTTTTCATTGAGCTTGTTTATGTAGTGGATTGCATTGATGGATTTCCATATATTTAATCATCCATGCAACCCTGGAATAAAACATTCTTGCTCATGGAGGATGATCATTTTATGTATTCTTGGATTCGGTTGGCAAGAATTTTATTGAGTTTTTTTGCACCGATGTTCATAAGGGAAATTGGTCTGAAGTTTTCTTTCTTTGTTGGATCTTTGTGTGGTTTTGGTATGAGTGTAATTGTGGTTTCGTAGAAGGCTTCTGTTTCTATTTTGTGGCATAGTTTAAAGAGTATTGGTGTTAGATCTTCTTTGAAGGTCTGAAAGAATTTTGCACTGAAACCATCAGGTCCTGTGTTTTTTTTTTTTTTTTTTTTTTTTTTTTTTTTTTTGGTTGGAGGCTTTCTATGACCCTTTCCATTTTTTTAGGGGTTATGGAACTGTATACATGATGTATTTGTTCCTGATTCAATTTTGGTATTTGTTATCTGTCTAGGAAATTGTGCATTTCATCCAGATTCTCCAGTTGTGTTGAGTATAGACTTTTGAAGTAGAATATGATGATTTTTTTGATTTCCTCAGCTTCTGTTGTTATATCCCCATTTTCATTTCTAATTTTGTTAATTTGGATACTTTCTGTGTGCCCTTTCGTCAATCTGGCTAAGGGTTTATCTATCTTGTTGATTTTCTCAAAGAACCAGCTCCTGGATTCGTTTATTCTTTCTATTGTTCTCTTTGTTTCAATTTGATTGGTTCCAGCCCTGAAATTGATGATTTCCTGTCTTCTACTCCTCCTGGGTGAATTGGCTTCTTTTGATCCTGTGCTTTCAGGTTGTCCTTAAGGTGCTACTGTCCCATCTCTCAGTTTTATTTTTGGAGGAACACAGGCCTATGAATTTTCCTCTTAGTACTCCTTTCATTGTGTCCCAAAGATTTGGTTATGTTATGCCTTCATTTTCATGAAATTCTAAAATGTCTCTGATTTCTTTTTTTTTTTTTTTCTTTCTTCGTTGGACAAGGTGTCAATGAGTAGAGCATTGCTCAGCCTCCATGTGTATGTGGGCTTTCTGTTGTTTTTGTTGCTATTGAAAAGCATGCATTCTCCATAGTGATCTGATAGGTGAAGTCAACTTTCAAGTGCAAACCATAGTGTGGTGGTTTGAAGATGCATAATTATCAGGATTTATCAGACCTTTGAAAAGGTAGGGTTATGAGATGAAATATATCATGGTGAATCACAGTAAAGGTTAGGCTTTGAGATTTCTTGAAATTCTCAAGTCTAGGCAGGGTGATACTGATGATATTTCCAGTGACCTGAGGGAAGGTGTCTCCTGTCTGCACATGGCTCATGATGTAGGACACTTGGCTCTTCCAGCATCACGTTTTCCTGCACAGTGCTATACACTTCCTGACAAGGTGGTAACAGAAGGAATCAAATAGATAAGAGAAGAGGTAAGATCACACATGGATTAGCTTGGTATTTATTTTGAAGCAGTGACTCCTGAGATATATCATGTTAGACATTATTATGACTGGGTTACTTTTTTCATGTGAATAAAAAGAGACATAATTGTGTGTCAAATTAATAAGCCATGGATTGGGATGGTTACTCTCAGTGTTTAACTTCTTTACAACTAAATCCAGACATGGAGGGCACACCTATGATATAGGCCTTGAGGCTGGAAAACAAAGGATTTTGATATAAAATCAAGAATTGGGAGCACACAGGTTTAGATCCAGCCCTAGAAGCATATTAGCCATGAAAAGCTTGGGGACAGGTAAGGTGCATATCCTTAATCACAGGAGAGATTTGAATGCAGATTTCTGAGTTCCAGTCCATCCTGTTACAGAATAATTTCCAGGTATACCAAACCTTAGGTCCAATCATAGTGATAAAAGACTTTCATTGCATTACTCAGATGTGAGAACCATACAGATCTGAATTCAAGAACTATCAAGTTCAAGTATTACAGAGCTAGTTCCGTGACATCCAACCTTAGAACATGAAATCACTGAAAACAGAAACCTTGTGTAAATGAAATTGATCATGGGAGAAAATTTACAGATCCAGCATCCAGAAGAATTTGTTAAATTTTAGAATGTACCTATGGGTTTAGAATGAAGAATTGAACAGGGTACTGGTATAACATATGCTGCTTGGCAAGAGTTCAGATAATCATTCATAGCATCACTGAAGAGAAATTTTCTGGGAAATGTTACCAGAAATCACAAAGAAGCTGAATTCCAGAGAAAGACCTCCTGCTGCCTACCTAGTAACAGGAAAGAACCTGCCAGTTGGTAATGGATTTGAATGACTAAAGGGATAAAGAATGGACATTGAGTCTTGCCAGTGAGGGAGACCAGTAAATATCAGTGAAGAAAGCACAGCCTCATGGGCCAGTGAAGATTCCAGAATGAAGGGTTTTTTGGAATGAAGCTAATGCTTGGGACCTTGATGATAGCTTACCAGAGACTCTTGGTAGAAATGTCTTACAAAAGAATGTGCCACTGTATTTGAAATTCCAGTTCCATGGGATGACCACCAAGAAGAGTAGCAACCATGGAGTTAAGTTATCTAGAGCCTAGTGTGATAGAGAAAGAATAGTTGGAGGAGTGACTCAAGCCCTTTGTAAAAACCCAGAGAATCAAGCCAGAACCATATTAGATACCTGCTTTGTAAAGATGCAATGTGGAAATGAGAACAGCCTTAGTGAAAGAGGTAAATAATAGTTTAGAAAGCTGAAAGAATGCAGGATATCAGAAATGTAGATATAGACTTTCGTGTTTGCTCAGCAAGTTTTTGGTCTTGATTTGGTCTAGAATTTCCTCACTGTCAATTTTTTGGAGTATATGACCTACTATTTCACTTTCATTTTATAAGGGGTTGCAGTTCTAAGTATGCATGACTCTTAAATGATACTTTAACTTTAAAACACTGTTGAGGCTGTGCTAGAATATGTGGAGTTTTATTTAATGTATTTTTTTGTATGGGTATACGTAGGTATAGCTCCAGTGCACTCATGTGTTTGAATAATCTAATGGGTTCCTGAGAGTGGAATGTGATTGTTTGAAAATGCTTACCCCATGGAAAGTGTGGAATAATCAGATGTTTTCATATTGGGGAAGGTGTTGCTTTCTTTCAGGAAGTATGTAACTGAATTTCACAATGTAGTTATGTCTTGTATGTTTCTTGAAATTCTCAAGTCTGGGAAATGGGGTCTAGAGGAACCTCCTGGATGACTGTGGGAGAGTCTTCTGCCTGCCTTAGGGTCATAATGTAGGAAACTTGGCTTTTTTAGTGAATCTTTCTGCATAAGACTGTACTTCATGCCATGATGAAAAAAGAAGGAAGCTCTAAAACTGTAATCCAGCCTTGATTGAATGTCTTCCTGTATAAGAATTGTCTTAGGGATAGAGTTTATATGGCAATGAAACCTTTACTAAACAGATATGGGGGCCAAGGATTTGGATATTATTGGCATAGGTGTGAGCATTATTTTTCAGAATGCAGATTTTGTCACTATGGAAAGCTGTGGGATGATTAAGTGGGGCTCAATTGGACAAAGTAGTATAGCATGGAAGACAGTGGTGCTGGGAGTGATTTTAACTGTTGAGACCTGGTTCAAGGGAATAGAAATTTTGTATGCGGCTTAGAAACAATTTTCCTGTTATTTTGTTGTAGGTCTTTTTGACCTTCTCTGAAGAGTCTGCCTGAGCATAAGTTAAAGTGATTTAGAATAGTTACTATAAGAAAGAAGTTCACAAAGCCAATTCATTTCAACTTTCTCCACTGGTTCAGTCTTACAGGGAAGGTTTTATTAATCAAGTGCAACAAACTGAGGAAGAAAAAATACAAAATGTATGGTTCAGAGATATGTGGAGACACAGGAAATGGAATGGAGTTAAATGCTCTGTAGATGAATATTAAAAATCGTTAAGGAAGTGTTAATATTGGGTAAGATGCCACCTAGCTACTGTTTATGATTTTGCTTTGAACCAAGAGAAAGTTACATCATTATAGGGATTATCATTAACTGGCTCTTATTCCCATTTGGACATAAGGTAATATGATTATGTTTCAAATTAACTGGTGAGGGATTGTGATGAATATTCTCAGTGGTCAATTCTGTCAGGAGAGGACTGTATCTAGAAATGGAGGCTGTTACTGTGATTCAAACCTTTTTTTTAAAATATTTAAAAATTTTAAATATTTTTTTCTAGATTCTTTGTTTCCATTCCAAATGATTTCCCCTTTCCCGGATCCCCCCTTCCCATTTGTCCCATAAAGCTTCTCTCCATCAATTCTCCAATCACTTCACTCCTGTTTTTCTCTGCCCTTATATTACCCTCCAATGCTAGAAAAATCCTTTCCGGGATCAGGAACTTCTCCGTACTTCTTCATGAGAGTCATTTTTTATGTGATTTGTGCCTTGGGCATTCTTGTGCCATTTGTGCCTTCTGGGCTAATTAATATGCTCTTATCAGAGATTGCATTCCATGTATATTCTTTTGTGACTGGGTTATCTCACTTAGGATGATATTTTCCATATCAAACCATTTGCCTAAAAATTTTGTGAATTCATTGTTTCTAATTGCTGAGTAGTATTCCATTGTGTAAATATACCACATTTTCTGTATCCATTCCTCCTTTGAGGGACATCTGGGTTCTTTACAGCTTATGTCTATTATAAATAAGGCTGCTATGAACATAATGGGGCATGTGTCTTTATTGCATGCTTGGGAATCCTTTGTGTATATGCCCAGCAGAGGTATAGAAGGGTCTCCGGAAGTGTCATGTCCAGTTTTTTGAGGAAACGCCAGACTGATTTCCAAAGTGGTTGTACCATCTTAGAGCCCCACCAGCAGTTGAGGAGTGCTCCTCTTTCTCCACATCCTTGCCAACACCTGCTGTCTCCTGAGTTGTTGATCTTAGCCATTGTGACTGGTGTAAGGTGAAATCTCATGGTTGTTTTGATCTGCAATTCCCTAATGACTAATGATGTTGAGCACTTCTTAAGGTGCTTCTCGTCCATCCAAATTTCTTCAGATGAAAATTCTTTGTTTAGATCTATACCCCATTTATTAATAGGGTTATTTGGTTCCCTGGTTTCTAACTCCTTGAGTTCGCTGTAATATTGGATATTAGCCCTTTATTAGATGTAGGGTTCATGAATATCCTTTCCCAATTTGATGGTTGCCATTTTGTCCTTTTAACAGTGTCCTTTGCCTTACAGAAACTGTGTAACTTTATGAAGTCCCATTGTCAATTCTTGATCTTAGAGCATACGCTATTGGTGATCTGTTAAGGAACTTTTCCCCTGTGCCCATGTCCTCTAGGGTTTTCCACACTTTCTTTTCTATTAGTTTCAGTGTGTCTGGTTTTATATGGAGGTCCTTGATCCACTTGGAGTGAAGTTTAGAAGATTGACATAAGAATGGGTCAAATCGCATTCTTCTGCATGCTTCCAATTGAACCAGCACCATTTGGTGAAAAGGCTATCTTTTTTCTTCTGGATGTTTTTGGCTTCTTTGTGGAAGATCAAGTGACCATAGGTGTGTGGGTTCATTTTTGGATCTTCAATTCTATTCCATTGGTCCACTTGTCTGTCACTAGGCCAATACCATGCAGTTTTTAATACTATTGCTCTGCAGTATTGCTTGAAGTCAGTGAAATTGATTCACCCAGAATTTTTTTTTTTGTTGTTGTTGTAAATACTTTTAGCTGTCCTGGGTTTTTTGTTATTCCAAATGAATTTGAGAACTGCTTCTTCTAACTCTGTGAAGAACTGAGTTGGTATTTTTATGGGGATTGCATTGAATCTGTAGATTGCTTTTAGTAAGATGGCCATTTTAACTATATTAATCCTGCTGAACCATGAGGATGGCAGAGTTTTCCATTTTTGGAGGTTTTTTTGATTTCCTTCTTCAGAGACCTGAAGTTCTTGTCATATAGATCTTTCACATTTTTGGTTAGAGTCACACCAAGATACTTTATATTGTTTGTGGCTATTGTGAAGGGTGTCATTTCCCTAACTTCTTTCTCAGCCTGCTTATCTTTTGAGTATAGGAAGGCAACTGATTTGCTTGAGTTGATTTTATAACCAGTCACTTTGTTGAAGTTGTTTTTCAACTGTAGGAATTCTCTTGTGGAGGTTTTCAGGTCATTTAAATAGACTATCATGTCATCTTCAAATAGTGTTAATTTGACTTCTTCCTTTCCAATTTGTATCCCCTTTACCTCCTTCTGTTGTCTAAATGCTCTAGGTAGAACTGCAAGTACTATATTGAAAAGATATGGAGAGAGAGGACAGCCTTGTCTAGTCCCTGATTTTAGTGGGATTGCATCAAGTTTCTCTCTGTTTAGTTTGGTGTTGGCTACTGGTTTGCTGAATATTGCTTTAACGAGGTTTAGATATGGGCCTTGAATTCCTGTTCTTTCCAAGACTTTTAGCATGAATGGATGCTGAATTTTATCAAATGCTTTTTCTGCATCTAATGAGATGATCAAATGGCTTTTTTCTTTGAGTTTGTTTATGTAGTGGATAGCATTGATGGATTTCCTTATATTAAACCATCCCTGCATCCCTGGGATGAAGCCCACTTGATCATGGTGGATTATCGTTTTGATGTATTCTTGGATTCGGCTGGCAAGAATTTTATTAAGTATTTTTGCATCAATATTCATAAGAGAAATTGGCCTGAAGTTCTCTTTCTTTGTTGGATCTTTGTGTGGTTTTGGTATCAGCGTAATTGTGACTTCATAGAATTAGTTGGGTAGATTTCCTTCTGTTTCTATTTTTTGGAAAAGTTTGAAGAGTATTGGTGTTAGATCTTCTATGAAGGTCTGATAGAATTCTGCACTGAAGCCATCTGGTCCCTTGCTTTTTTTGGTTGGGAGACTTTCTATAACCCTTTTCATTTCTTCAGGTGTTATTGGACTGTTTAGTTGATATATTTGATCCTGATTTAGTTTTGGTTTCAGATATCTGTCTAGGAAACTGTCCATTTCCTCCAGATTCTCCAGTTGTGTTGAATATAGGCTTTTGTAGTAGGATCTAATAATTTTTTGAATTTCCTCAGTTTCTATTGCTATATATCACTTTTCTTTTCTAAGTTTGTTAATCTGGATCCTGTCTCTTTGCCCTTTGGTTAGTCTGGCTAAGGGTTTATCTATCCTGTTGATTTTCTCAAAAGCCAGCTCTTTGTTTTGTCGATTTTATTTCTATGGTTCTCTTTGTTTCTACTTGATTGTTTTCGGCCCTGAATTCAATGATTTCCTGCCTTCTACTCCTCCTAGGTGAATTAGTTTCTTTTTGTTCCAGGGCTTTCAGGTGTGTTATTAAGCTGTTAGTGTATGCTCTCTCCATTTTCTTTTTGGAGGCACTCAGGGCTATGAGTTTTCCTCATGGGACTGCTTTCATTGTGTCTCTTAGATTTGTGTATGTAGTGTCTTCATTTTCATTAAGTTCTAGGAAGTCTTTAATTATTTCCGTTTTTCTTCCTTAACCAAGGTATCATGGAGTAGAATATTGTTCAGTTTCGACGTATATGTACTTTTTCTGTTGTTTTGGTTTCTATTGAAGACTTTTAAGAATTTAATGAAAATGAAGTTACTCCATAGTGATCTTATGATACACATGATTTTGATCCAAATCCTGGCCTGGAAGAACATAAGATTTAATTCAAATCTAGAAGCATATTCACCATGAAAATCTTAGATTCAGGCATGGTAGAATTTATCTTTATTCACCGGAGTCAAAGCAAGTTTATTTCTGAGTTCTATACCATCTTGGTATAGAGCATGTTCCAGGTAAAGAAAAGCTTAAGTCTAGGCGTGTTGGCATACAACTTTATTTTCAGCACCCAGGTATGAAGACCATCCAGATTTCTGAGTTCAAGTCAGTTTATTGAGCTAATTACTTGGCAGCCAAATACAGATAGTGGGGACATAGGAAAGTTGTATAAATGTAATTGAACTGGGGGATGGTATAAGGGAATGTTCCTACCACAGCAACCAATAGCACTTGGCAGCTTCAGGCAACTCACTATGCCTTTAGAATCAAGAGTAGAACAGGTTATGAGGACAACTGATACTGATGAGCTAGAGAAAAGAAATTGCCAGTAATTTAGAAGAGACTAGTGCCTCTAAGGAGAAATATTTGGTGTTACATGAGAACACAAAGAAGTTGTATTTCAGAGAAAGGACTCCTGTTGGCATGCAGGTAATGTTTAAGAAATTGCCGGTCATGGAGAACTATTGAGACTTGTCAGTGTGAGTGGTCAGAAAATATCATTGGAAATTTTTCAATCCCAGTGGCAGCTGAAATGCCAGTCTTAATTGATTTTGTGATGAATTTGAGGATTGCCACCTTAAAGACAGCATATCAGAAGGAATAGGTGGATGTGCTGCATTTTTGCAGATGAAAACCCCAGTTTATTGAATATGGCAGTACCATAGGATGACCATGAATAGCAGCAGCAGTGGAGTGGAATAAGCTAGGGCTTAGAATGATACAGAGGGCCAAATTGGAGTTGTGAGACTCCATATAATAGCTTCTGGCTATTATAAATAAGGCTGCTGTGTCTGGTTTTACATGGAAGTCCTTGATCCCCTTGGAGTTGAGCTTGCTGATACAGAGAAAGATTCCTTTACCTTTGGTGGGATTGCAAGATGGTACAACCACTCTGATATCAGTCTGATAGTTCCTCAGAAAACTGGCCATGATACTTCCATGTGACCCTGCTTTACCTTTCCAGGGCATATACCCAGAGGATTCCCTAGCATGCAATATGGACGCATGCTCCTTTATTATCATTTCAGCCATATTTATAATAGCCAAAGCTGGAAATAACCCATATGTCATTCAATGGAGAAACAGATATAGAAAATATCATATATTTACACAATGGAATAATACTCAGCAATTAAAAACAATGAATCCATGAAATTCTTAAGCAATTGATTGGAAATATAAAATATCATCCTACATAAGGTAACCCAATCACAAAAGAATACACATGGAATGTAATCACTGACAAGTGAATATTAATTAGCCCAAAAGCTCTGAATACACACAAAAAAAAAAACCAATTAGAATACCAAATGATGCGCATGAAGAAGTAAGAGTACACTGATCCTGGAAAGGCTTGATCTAGCATTGTAGGGGAGTACCAGGGAGGAGCAAAAGCAGGGTGGTGATTGGAGAATTGGTGGAGAGGAGAAGGCTATGGGACATATGAAGAGGTGAGAACTGGGAAAGGGGAAATCATATAGAATGTAAATAAAGAATATAGAAAAGAAAAAGAAAAAAAGAAAAAAGAGCAAGAATAGAAAAAAGAAAGAGAAAGAAAGAAAGAAGAAAGAAAGAGAGAAAGAAAGAAAGAAAGGAAGAAAGAAAGAAAGAAAGAAAGAAAGAAGGAAGGAAGGAAGGAAGGAAGGAAGGAAGGAAGGAAGGAAGGAAGGAAGGAAAAAGAAGGAAGAAAGGAAGGATGGAAGAAAGGAAGGAAGGAAGGAAGGAAGGAAGGAAGGAAGGAAGGAAGGAAGGAAGGAAGGAAGCTGTTTTGAAAATAGTGGAGCAAGTGTCTTTATTGCATGCTTGAGAATACTCTGGATATATTCCCAGGAGTGGTATAGCAGGGTCCTCTGGAAGTGCCATGTCCAGTTTTCTGAGGAACTGGCAGACTGATTTCAGAGTGGTTGTACCATTTTGCAATCCCACCAGAAGTGAAGAAGTGTTACTCTTTCTCTGCTTCCTTGCCAACACCTGCGGTCTCCTAGTTATTAACCTTAGCCACTGTGACTTGTGTGAGGTGAAATCTCAGGGTTGTTTCGATTTGCATTTCCGTAATGACTAATGAAGTTCAACATTTCTTAAGGTGCTTCTTGTCCATCTGAATTTCTTCAGGTGAAAATTCTTTGTTTAGCTCTGTACCCTGTTTTGTAATATGAATATTTGGTTCCCTGGGGTCTAACTTCTTGAGTTCTTTGTATATATTGGAATTTAGCCTTCTGTCAAATGTAGGGTTGGTAAAGATCTTTAGCAATCTTGTTGCTAATTTGTCCTTTGATGGTATCCTTTGCCTTACAGAAGCTTTTTAATTTTATGAGGTCCCATTTGTCAATTCTTGATCTAAGGGCATGCGTTACTGGAGTTCTCTTCAGGAAATTTGCCCTGTGCCCATGTCCTTCAGGGTCTTCCCTAGTTTCTTTTGTATTAGTTTCACTGTGTCTGGTTTAATGTGGAAGTTCTTGATCCACTTCAAATTGGGCTTAGTACACGGAGATAATAATGAATCAATTTGCATTCTTCTGCATGCTAACCACCAGTTGGACCAGTACCATTTGTTGAAAAGGCTATCTTTTTTCTATTGGAACTTTTCAGCTCCTTTGTTGAAGATAGAGTCACCATAGTTGTTTGAATTCACATCTGGGTCTTCTATTCCATTCCATAGTTCCACTTGACTGTCACTGTTCCATTACCATGCAGTTTTTAACATTATTGCTCTGCAGTACTGCTGGAGGTCTGGGATGTTGATTCCTCCACAAGTTCTTATACTATTGAGAATAGTTTTAGCTATCCTGGCTTTTTTGATAATCCAGAGGAATTTGAAGATTGCTTTTTCTACCTTTATGAAGAACTGAGTTTGGAATTTGATGGGGATTGTGTTGAATCTGTAGATTGCTAGTGTCTGGATGGCAATTTTAACTATATTAGTCCTGCCAATCTATGAGCATGGAAGATTTTTTTTTCCATTTTCTGAGGTCTTCTTCAATTTCCTTCTTTAGAGACCTGAAGTTCTTCTCATGCAGATCTTTTATTTGTTTGGTTAGAGTCACACCAAGATGCTTTAGCTTGTTTGTTTGTTGGTTTTCTATTGTAGCCTTACTTTGTAGCACATGATGTTTGTGCTTCACAGTTGTAATTATGAATTATTCACCCAACCACACTCTTGTTAATATAAAAACCACATTGAATAATGTTGTATATATATATATAAGTGTGTGTATGTATGGATATATACATATGTGTGTTTAGATTTTGTCTACATGACCTTTCCATTGTTGCAGTTGGTGTATTGAAGTCACCCACTATCAATTCCTAAGGCTACTGGAAACTAAATCTTAGGTACAATTTGTTTCCTTTATAAATGAAGGATGCCCTTCCATTCAGAAGAATAATTCTAAGAAATGAACATCACCTTGTTGTTCATCTTCTCTTTAAAATTTATGTAGTTTATTTTCTTGTCTCTGTACTCAGTTTTGGCTTGAAATCATATACACACACCTATATAATAAGAATGGCTAAACTAACCATGACTAAATTTTATATATATATAATTTCATGTAGTACATATATAACACACACACATATATATGTTACAATGGCTAAACTAGCTTGCTTCTTTGGTCCCTTTTACAAGACAGATCAGGATACTGAGTGCTCACTTTATGAGCAGAAAGCAGGAGGCAAAAAGAATTAATTGGATGTACTAGCTTTGAATTTCTCTCTGTGATGATATACTTTTTCCTCACACCAACACAAGACCTGCGAGAAGCACTAATCATTTGGGATCACATGTACAAATTCTCAATATTAAGGGTTGACTTTCTTCCTTAAAACACAATAGCACACCCTACTCTCAATAGTTAGAGTTCATATAGGAGGAAGTAGTGGAGAAATTGTAAGTATCAAAGATAGTACATGACTATAGAGAAAGTCTGCTTTAGAGACATGAAAATTCAATTATACATATGATTTGATAATGGCTATAACTCTATGCATGAGAACAGCTCAAGAGAATTCAAGGCAAATCTAAGGATACAGTAAAGAGATCTCTAGAGAATCCTAATTTGAGCTAAGAACTCTATCCGCTTATTTCTGGTCATTCTTGGGAAATGGAAATTTTTATTTTTAGGGATATGGGCTATGCACACACTGATATCAGTAACTACATATAATTGTTTAAGTGAGAAATGTCTCCTTTAGAATTAGGCATTAAAATACATTAATCTCTTATGTCTGGAGTTTGAGAAAATATAGTAGGTTATGTAGATGGTGGAAGAAGTATGTTATAGTGGCAGGCTTTGAGATGTTGCACATCACTTGGCTTCCACTTTATTTCCCGTTTTAGTACTTGTAGCAGATGAGAATTCTCAGCTTCCTTTTAGTTTTAATATTAATAACACTTGCTGACATACAACAATTAATGAAAGAGCCTTTCATATCTGAAAACATATGCCAAAGTAAACTGTTCCTAATGTGATGAGCCCTGGTCATGGTATTTAATCATAGCAACTGTAAATGAATAAAATGGACTTTGTGCATTTATGAAAAAGAAGACAGAATATATGGGATAGTTAGTGGTTATGGGATAAATGTACTGAAAGAATTGTAAAATATAAAAAGCAGAGTGGATTTTTCTTTTTTAACCTAAACATGCATCAGCTAAATATGAAGAAACTAGGTAAATTTATACTTTGTTTATCATATATGTGCTCAGTACATTGAATCCTAAATGATAATTAAATAAGTAGTTAATACAGCTTACTATATAAACTATTATAGAACATCTTATAAATAAAGGTTTATATGACAGTTAATTATCAGAACAAATCTGAATGGCATGTATAATGCTTCTATTATAAAAAATATGAGGATAATAAATTTTCATGGTTTCTAAAGAAGTAATCAAATAACTAAAAATTCAAAGTTATGAGAACAATAACCAATAAGAGATAATTACCTTCCAGCAATTTTCATATTTTTAACAGCCATTTTGTTTAAAATTGTTAATCAACAAAAAATGTACATGATGTTTAATATTAGTCATAATACCCAAATTGAAATGAAATAATAATAGATAAAGAGATTGAACTATAAAGAAAACAGCGTGCTTTCATAGAAGTTTTCTTGCAAATATTACTAAGGTAAGAATGACAGGTATTTTACTTATGACATATTTCAGATATTAAACATATGAAACCCTTTATTTATATTTCTCATTTTGCTATGAATAGTTGGAGGTGTAGTGTTTAAACTAACACATTTTATAGGTAAAACTGTAGTTGTGCTGCCGAGAGTTCCAAGAATTATTCTTCCAATCTGTACCAGAAGTTACACATAAAGAGGAAGATTTTTCAGAGAAAATATAATTTCTCATTGTAACTCATTGTTGAGAAACTCTGAATTCTTTTTCCTTTCTCTACAACAACTCTCACTTATTATCTTCTTTCCTAAAGTTTTCTCAATATAAACTCAAATAGATGAATAAAGGCAAAGATTTAGATCAAATGTAGTGTACCATTTGAGATCTAATAGATAGAGAAAAACTAGAAACCTGCCAGAAATGAACTTAAAAGTCTATAAGATAATATGAAAGAAAGGGAAAGGAAATTATGAAGAATGGTTATAAGTGAGTGAGGGAACAGCTAATAAATAGAAGTGGAACATATGATGAAATATTTAATAGGTTACCTAAACAAGAGAAAATTTAGCACCTGTAGCCAGACAATGATAGAGTTTTGAACTGTATTTCAGCTTCATAAAATTAATAAAACTAAATACTAAATAAGTGATATTAAAATTCAATATTTTATTGCTATTCACTTTAGCACTTGGAAATATTTTTTCTAAATTCTAAGTATATAAAACTTTGAAAATATAAAAAATAACTTTACATATTATGTATTTTATTAATTTTAATTTTTAAAAAGAGAAAGAGGCAAAACAGAATGAAAAAAAGCCAATATAGTTCCCTGTAGCCTTTTGGGATTTATTGGTTTACAGAGCTATGCATATTTTAACTCTATAAACAATAATTAACATTAGTGGATAATGAATTGTCTTCATAAAGGCTTCCATATCCTTACATACCTTCTGTTTAAAATTTTATTTTACCCTGTCTGCACTTTGTCATGATGTAGGACACTTTTCCAGAACCATGTCTTCCTGCATGGTGCTATAAACTTCCTTAAAAGTCAATAATAGAAGGAATCAAATAGACAAAAAAATGGGGGGTTAGATTCCACCAAGGTAAGCTTAGTATTTATGTCTTTGCAGTAAACCATGAGATATATCATATTAGGCATTATTACGACTGGGTTACTTTTTTCATGTAAACATAAAGAGAAATGATTGTGTGTGTCAAATTGACAAGCTATGGATTGGCATAGTTACTCTCTGTGTTCAACTCTATTACATCTCAAATGAATTGCAATCCAGAAATGGAGGGCACACCTGTAATCCAGTTCTTGAAGCTGGAAAACAAAGGATTTTTATACAAAATCATGAAGTGGGAGGACACAGGTTTTGTTCCATACCTAGAGGCATGTTAGCCTTGAAAAGCTAAGATACAGGTATGGTGGTGCATATCTTTACTCACAGGTGAAAGTATAATGCAGATTTCTGATTCCATTCCATCCTGTTACAGAATAACTTCCAAGTAAACAGAAGCCTTCATCTAGGAATAGTGACATAAGAATTTCATCCCAGTACACAGATGTGAGAGCCATACAGATCTGAGTTCAAGATCTATAAAGTTCAAGAACTAAAGAGCTTGTTCCAGGACAGCCAACCTTAGACAGTGAGGAAACCACTGAAAACAGGAACCTGTTTGTGTAAATGTAACTGAACAAGCGGGGAAAGTTCCAGCTCCAGCATCCAATAGAATTTGTTAGCTTTTGGAATACCCCAATGGGTTTCAAATGAAGGAAAGAACAAGGTCCAGGTACAACATATGCTACTTAGCTAGAGCTCAGAAAATGTCAGTGATTAGGACCAGCATCAATGAGGTGAAATCTTCTGGGAAGTGTTACCAGAGATCACAACGAAGCTGTAATTCAGAAAAAGACATGCTGACAGGCAGGGAACATGTAAGAATCTGTCAGGTGTTAATGGTTTTGAAAGAATGAAAGAGTAATAAATCGCAGGTGAGTGTTGCCATTGTGAGAGACTAGAAAAGATCAGTGGCGAGGTGACAGCCTCATAGGAAGTTGAAGATTCAATTTTGAAGAGTTTATGAAATGAAGTTGATGCATGTGACTTTGATAATAGCTTAGGAGAGGCTATTGGTGGAGTGCTGATTAGTTAAAGCAAAGGTAGTCACTGTATTGGAGATGATAGTTCTGTGGGATGCCCACCAAGAACAGCAGCAAGTGTGGAGTGAAGTTATCCAGAGCCTAGTGTGCTGCAGAAAGAAGAGTTGGAGGAGTTGCTCAAGCCCATTGTAAGAACCAGAAAATCATGCCTAAACTCCATTAGATACCTGCTAAGTAAAGCTGCAATGTGGAAATGATGTCATTGGAAAAATTAGGGTGTGTGTTATCTTTAACTTTTCAGGACATCAAAAGAGTCTAGCGAATAAGAAATACATAATCTTGTAGTAAAGATTGTATTAAGATCTGTACTCTTTTGAGAGGACTATTATGCTAAACTCATCTAGAATTGCCTTGCATTTAGTACTTATTTGTATATTTTATAGCAGTGTTTTTCTCAATCTTTCTAATACTGCAATTCTTTAATACATTTCCTTATGCCATGGTCAACCCCATGTATTTTTGTTACTTTTTCATAATTGCAATGTTAACACTTTAAATCACTCTATCTTGGTAAAATGTTTGATCCAGTATGAGTAAAACTATATAAAATACTTGATGGTCAATTGTGTGGTAAATCTTAAAATGAATCCCTAGGCTAATATCTCAGTTTTGGTCACTATCATTCTTTGTCTTATGATGTTGAAGAAAGAATTTGGTGGAAGTGTGAGAATGTATTTTTGCAACACAAAAAAGAAAAAAAAAGAAAAAAAGAGAAATGACTGTGTGCTTATTTGTCAAAGGTGACTAAATGAAGTGTTTATAAAGGTGGATATGAAAGGTATGCATTTCGATTATTTATAGATTCAGTAGCTTATCAAGAAAATGGTTTCTTTCCATTCATTTGTGTCTATTTACTGTTGTATAATAAAAAAAAAAAACACTATCTACTGGTCTGACAGCAATAATTGACCTTTAAAAAGCAGCTATGTGAAATAACATTATTTTTTTTTTTTGGTTGACCAGACTGTAATTTTCATCACCCTATTTGTATGAGCTTCAAATTATAGAAGATATTACTATGAGAAATAATTCTGGACCACGAAAGATGAACCTCATAATTAAGTTCCATAATATCCTCAAATATAAAATACTAAAAACTAAACCCAACAAAAAAAGCAATGAAGCTAAATGTTTGCCCCAGAACAAAGAGGAAACATAGAATACATTGAAAATCATACTAGATTGTAACTTTGTTCCCAATATATATTTTTATAATTAGTTCAAATATAAAACTATAGAATTGTATATTTAGTAAAAAATTATAGTATATTTTATACGTGTTACAATCTATGCATATTTACATTCTTTTATTTTCTGTGTACAGGTAGTAAAATAAAAGTGATATTTACCACATAAAATGTGGTATATCTACACAATGGAGTACTATTCAGCCATTAGAAACAATGAATTCATGAAATTCTTAGGCAAATGGATGGAGCTAGAGAATATCATACTAAGTGAGGTAACCCAGACTCAAAAGGTGAATCATGGTATGCACTCACTAATAAGTGGATATTAACCTAGAAAACTGGAATACCCAAAATATAATCCACACATCAAATGAGGTACAAGAAGAAAGGAGGAGTGGCCCCTGGTTCTGGAAAGACTCAGTGAAACAGTATTCAGCAAAACCATAACGGGGAAGTGGGAAGGGGTGGATGGGAGGACAGGGGAAGAGAAGGGGGCTTACGAGACTTTCGGGGAATGGGGGGGCTAGAAAAGGGGAAATCATTTGAAATGTAAATAAATTATAAAGAATAAAAAAAAAGAAAAAAAGTGATATTTACCAATTGATTTTTGAAATTTTTTATAAAAGCCTTTTTTGTTGTTTATTTTTGTCTTTTATAAAGAAAATAGTTTCTTCCCTTATACCCCATTTCCTCTTCAGAAAAGCAAAGGCCTCCTAGTTATGAGAACCATACAGGACAAAAGAAGACAAAATAAGACAAGAAAAGTGAAAACCCTCTTTTTATCATGGTTTCAAGAGACAACCAAATAGGAGGCTACTTGTCAAGAGCATAAAAAAAAAAAAAAAAAAAGAATTGAGGATACACCTCCTCCCATGCTTAGAAGTTTCACAAAACACTAAGAAAAATGCCTCAACATAACAGTTAGAGGACCTGGGACAGACCTATCAGACCTATGCGGGGCCTATTCTTGCTGTTTCAGTATCTGAGAGCCCATGTGAGCCTTTATTAGTTGGTTTGCTGGGTCATATTCTGCAGGTATTCCCCCTTCCCTTTGCCATCTCCATCTTCTGAGTAATTCCCTGATCTCCAAGGGTAGGAAGCTGATAGTATCCTCCAACATAGACGCTGCATATTGACTGCTGGAGTAAGCCTCTCTGATGATATCTGGGCAATGCAACTATCCATCAACATAGCTCAATATGTTTAATAACATGTTTTTTTTTTGACAAATTATTTTCTCTATGTAGCTTTGGCTGTCCTAGAAATTCTTCTGTAGGCCAGATTGACCTTGAACACAGAGGTCTGCAGGCCTCTGCCTGATTTCTTTGGCTTCCCTTCTCAGTTCCCTTTCCTGTCTTTCCCTTCCCTTCCCTTCTCTTCCCTTCCCTTCCCTTCTCTTCCCTTCCCTCCCCCCCGCTCCCCACCCCTTCCTTTCTCTCCCCTCCCCTTCCATTCCCTTCTCTTCCCTTACTTTAAGCACACTACCCTTCCTATCCTGTCCCTTCTCTTCTTTTCGATTGCTGTTGTCATGTTCATTTCCATTTCTCCTTCTTTCTCTTTTTTCACTTTCTTTTTCTTTCTTTCTCTTCTCTTTGTCACTATTTTCTTCTTTAATTGCTTCCTTGCTTCCTTCCTTTCTTTCTTTCTTTCTTTCTCTTTCTTTCCTTCTCCTCTCTTCCCACTATCCTTAAATGGAGGTCTTTACCCCCACTCCTGATCTCGAAATATCTCTCATATCAGCTAATGCATATTGCCTGTTTGGCATTCCAGAGCATTAGATATATTGGGAGTTCAGAGTCACTGAGATTGCTGGTTCCCCTAGAGTGTTACCTAAGCTTAATTTGACCTTCCCTAACTCAACAGTTGGGGTCAGCTGCTTCTGTACATTGTTTAAGTTCAAATATCTGCATCTGACTCCTTCAGTTGTTTGTTGGGTTGTCCAGATTGCTGTCTTGCTAATTTCCATTTTGGAAGCATTCAATAACTGTGTCATCCTTGGCACTACCTCTTGCACTGGATCCAACTTTGAACCAGTCACTGGGACTTCTATTTCTCTAGCTCCTGAACATTTCCATCCCTGTAATTCTTTCAGACAGAAATAATTTTGGATCAGAGGTATGAATGTTGAATGGCCCCCTACTCCCTTATTTGAAACCCTGTCTTCCATATGGAGGTAAGCTCTATAAGTTCCCTCTCCATACTGTCAAGCATATCATCTAAGGTTCCTACCTTTTATTTCTGTGAGTCTCTTACCTCCCCGGTATCTGGTGCATTTTAGAGGATCCCCCCAACCTCCTATCTCCCTAGGTTGCCTTTTTCCATTTTTTCTGCTGGAACTCAGAGCCTCAGACCATTTTCCTCCATCTGTGTCAGATTAAGTTCCTGTGCCTACTTCTAAACCCATCTCCTCTGCCCTGTCTACTTTCCCTCCCAGGTTTCTCCCTCCCTCCTTACTTGTGATTGATTTCTTCTCCCTCCCATGTGTGAATGAGGAATCCTCACATCATTTAATGGACTCTTTTTCATAGCCATATTTAATTTTATACTAGGTTTCTGAGCTAATCTTATCCTGTATCCTGGCCTTCTAAACAGTGTCTGACATGGTTTTCCTCTTGCGTCATGGACCTTAAGGTGGACTACATTCAAATGTCTGGGCCTCCATTAACTGAGCCCTTTTTGACATTTTATAGGTAGCACAAAATGTAGGACAAAGTTTTGTGACTGGGACTGCTTCCCATCAATAAGCTTCTAGAAAAATTGCCTGATTACAGAAGATGGGCAGGTCAGGATCAATATCTGCAATTACAAAAAGACATTGCTAGTTTCATTTTCACAGTTTCCAGAGAGTTTTATTTAAGCTCCCTGGGTTTGAGGACTGAAGCCCAATTGTCCTTTAGTTAACAACTAATGTACATTTCTATGTGAATAAATACTATGTTTGTCTTTCAATATCTGAGTTATGTCACTCAGTATACTCTTCGAAAGTTCCATCCATTTGCCTACAAATTTAGGATAGCATTGGTTTTACCAACTGAGCACATATTTCATTGGGTAATTGTACCACATTTTCTTAATCTATTTTGCAAGTGAGGGACATCTATGCTGTTTACATTTTCTGATTATTATGAGTAAAGATGCAATAAAGATCACTGAGCAAGTGTCTCTGTGGTAACAGAGTAGAAACTTTGGAGCATAAACTCAAAAGTGATATACCTGTGTCTTACTATAGAATAATTTACAGATTTTTGATGAACCAATATATTGATTTTATCATGGCTGTACTAGTTTGCAATTCCCCCAACAATGGAGGAAATATCATCCCCATGTTTCAAGTCCTTGCTACCACGTACAGTTCCTTGAGATTTGTTATTAGTCATACAGATAGTTATAAATTAATAATAAATTAGTTCTAAATTGTGTCTCCCCAATGGCTAGAGATAATAGAAAAAAATTTAAGTGTTTCTAAACATTTGAAATCATGTGTTGAGAATTTACCTTCTATCGTGATTCAGCAGTCATTGAGTACAGAGTTTATGTATGTTTCTGTGCCTTTGTTGGCCTTCAGATATTTCTGTTGTTCAAATGGACTTTTAGTTTATGGTTGTCTGAGAGGACACAGAGGATTATTTAAATTTTCTTGCCTCTGTTAAGATTTAATTTGTTAATAATGGGTAAATTTTGAAGAGTGTTTCATGAGCTGATGAAAAGTAAATGTATTTTTTGGGTTTTGATGATATGTTCAGTAGATGAATGTAAGTACTCTTTGGTTCACTATTTCTGTTAGCTCCAGTATCTCTGTTTAGTTTTTGTCCACATGCCCTCTCCTTTATTGTAAAATTGGTATTGAAGTCATGCACTATCAGTTCCTGGTGTTGGATGATTAAATATAACTTTTGTACAATTTGTTTCCTTTGTAAATGTTGATACCTTTCCATCCAGGACAGTCATTCTTTTTTTTTTTTTTTTCTAATTCAATATATATTTTATTTACATTTCAAATGATTTCCCCTTTTTTGGACCCCCATTCCTTGAACATCACATAAGCCCCCATCCCTCCCCCTGTTCTCCCATTCACACCTTCCCCCTTTTCTGTTCTAGTTTTGTCCTATATTGCTAAACTGAGTCCTTCTAGAACCAAGGGCCACTCCTCCTTTCTTCTTGTACCTCATTGATGTGTGGATTAGGTTTTGGGTATTCCAAATTTCTAGACTAATTTCCACTTATTAGTGAGTACATACCATTGTTGATCTTTTGAGAATGAGTTACCTCACTTAGTGTGATGTTCTCCAGATCTATCCATTTGTCTAAGAATTTCATGAATTCATTTTTTCTAATGGCTGAATAGTACTCCATTGTGTATATATCCCACATTTTTTCCATCCATTCTTCTCTTGAGGTATACCTGGGTTCTTTACAGCTTCTGATTATTAAAAATAGGACTGCTATGAAAATAGTGGAGCACGTATTTTTATTACATGTTGGGGAATCCTCTGGGTATATGTTCAGGAGTGGTATAGCAGTATTCTTTGACGTGACATGACCAGTTTTCTGAGAAACGGCCAGATTGATTTCCAGAGTAGTTGCACCAGCAGTGGAGGAGTGTGCCTATTACTTAACATCCTAGCCAACACCTGCTGTCTCCTGAATTTTTTTAAAATTTTATTCGATATATTTTTTATTTAAATTTCAAATGATTTCCCCTTTTCTGGTTCACCACTCCCCGAAAGTGACATAAGCCCCCTTCCCTCTGTCTGTTCTCCAACCCATCCCTTCCCACTTCCCTCTTCTTTTTTTTTTTTTTTTACCATTTTTAATTCGATATATTTTTTATCAACATTTCAAATAATTTCCCGTTTTCTAGTCCCCCACTCCACGAACGTCCCACAAACCCCTTTCTTTCCCCCTGTCCTCCCACCCACTTCTTCCCACATCCCTGTTCTGGTTTTGCAAAATACTCCTTCACTGAGTCTTTCCAGAACAAGGGGCCACTCTTCCTTTCTTCTTGTACCTCATCGATGTGTGGATTATGTTTTTGGTATTCCAATTTTCTAGGTTAATATCCACTTATTAGTGAGTGCATACCATAATTCACCTTTTGAATCAGGGTTACCTCACTTAGTATGATGTTCTCTAGCTCCATCCATTTGCCTAAGAATTTCATGAATTCATTGTTTCTAAAGGCTAAATAGTAGTACTCCATTGTGTATATAGACCACATTGTTTGTATCCACTCTGCTGCTGAGGGATACCTGGATTCTTTCCAGCATCTGGCAATTATACATAGGGCTGCTATGAACATAGTAGAGCATGAATCCTTATTACATGGTTGGGAATCCTCTGGGTATATGCCCAGGAGTGGTATAGCAGTATCTTCTGGAAGTGATGTGTCCAGTTTTCGGAGGAACCACCAGAGTGATTTCCAGAGTGGTTGTACCAATATGCAACCCCACCAGCAGTGGAGGAATGTTTCTCTTTCTCCACACCCTCTCCATCACCTGCTGTCTCCTGAATTTCTAATCTTAGCGCTCTGACTGGTGCAAGGTGCTCTGGTGAATCCAGCAGATCCCAGCTGGAGCCTTCAGGTGTCTGCTTCAGTATCTTAACAGCCTGGGCAATAGCACCCTGTCTCCAGGCAGTGCAGGAGGTAAGCTGTGCACCACAGGCCACCAGGGAAGGGGCAGGTTGCACTGGTGAGTCCAGCATTGACAAGACCAACTAACACCAGTGAGAACTAGATGGCAAAAGGCAAACGCAGGAACGTCACTAACAGAAATCAAGGGAATATGGCAACATCTGAACCCAATTCTCCTTTACCAGCATGTCCTAGATACCCCATCACACCAGTAAAACAAGATTTAGATTTAAAATAACTGGTCATGATGCTGGTACAGGAACACATGGAGGACGTACTTAAAGAAATTCAGGAGAAAACAGAACAAAAGTTAGAAGCCCTTGCAAGGGAAACATAAAATCACTGAAAGAAATCCAGGAGAATACAAAAGCCAATAATGAGGAAATGCAGAAAACACTTATAGAAATATAGGAGAACTTTGGTCAACAGGCTGAGATCTTGAAAGAGGAAATACAAAAATCTCTTAAAGAATTACAGGAAAGCACAAAAAAGCAAGTGAAGGAGCTAAGCAAAACCATCCAGGATCTAAAATCAGAAGTAGAAACAACTAAGACAACTCAAAGGGAGACAACTTTGGAGATAGAAAGCCTTGGGAAGAAATCAGGGGACTAAAATGCAAATAACAACAGAATACAAGAGATAGAAGAAAGAATCAGATGCTGAAGATACCATAGAAACCATGGACTCAACAGTTAAAGAAAATGCAAAATGCAAATAGCTAGTAACCAAAAATATCCAGGAAATCCCGGACACAATGAGCAGACCAAACCTAAGTATTATAGGCATAGATGAGAGTGAAGATTTACAATTTAAAGGGCTAGCAAATATCTTCAATAAAATTATGGAAGAAAACTTTCCTAACCTAAAGAGAGAGATGCCCATGAATATACAAGAAGCCTACAGAACTCCAAACAGACTGGACCATAACAGAAATACTTCCCCTCACATAATAATCAAAACAAATGTTCTAAACAAAGAAAGAATATTAAAGGCAGTAAGAGAAAAGGGCCAAGTAACATATAAAGGAAGACCTATCAGAATCACAGTAGAGTTTTCACCTGAGACTATGAAGGCTAGAAGATCCTGGGCAGACTCTAAGAGAACACAACTGCCAGCCGAAACTACTATATCCAGCAAAACTCTCAATCACCGTGGATTTTTCTTTTTTATCCATCAGCTTAGAATGAGGAAACCAGGAAACTTTAGTTTATAGAATTTTGTGCTCTGATTGGATTCAAGGCCCACTACACAGTTGGGGAAATTTGATCAGTTCCCATAGCTCAGGAGGTCATTTGACATAGTTGAGAACCTACTATGATTCTTTTTAGCTGGAGGATATATTATCAATCAACCCACACATGAAAACATATCATATATATTTGGGTAATATTTAGTTTCAATAATAATATAATTCTATCATTTGAAGTAAAATAGGTAGAAAATGTTATGTAAATTGAACGAAGCCTGAATAATTGTATACATGGTTTTTGAAAAGTAAATTAGAAGTAAAACCATAACTTTCACTATGTATGTTCATTTACTTATAACTTACATGTAGTATAGGTATTTATATAGCTACTTAATAGTGTGAGATCTTTTTATATATTCTGACACTCTGATTTCATCTAACCCTCTACCCTACTTCTGCATGTATATATTTCCCTAATTAGAACCTGACTGACTATTCTATGACCTTCATCAGTACACTTGTAACTTCCTTTTGACCCACCTACTGCTCTCTGACTTCAAAGCCTGCGATGGTTCCTATTTACTGGATTCAGAATTTTCTTCATGTTATACACTCAGATCAGCAGATTTCGATGTAGGAGACACTGATGAGAAAGAACACACAACACTTCTGATTTATTGTCTAGATTAACTGATTCAGTATCATTATTTTATAATTTTATTCATGTTCTTGGCAAAATCTTTACTTCATCTTTTGACAGATGAATACTCGTCCACAGTGTATATGGACCACACATCAAATCATCAAATAGGGCATTTATGTTACTTCTATTTTCTAATTATTGTGAATATATCAATAATGAATATGAAAGAGAAATATTTACAGAAGAATGTTGAGTGTTAGGGGAAATAACAATGGGTAGTAAGATTCAGCACATCTAAAAACAAAACAAATCAATAAAATCCTTATAATGAGCTTGAGCAGGTGCTAGATGTTTTAGCTTCTTATGTGATGTAGTAAAATGTTCTGACAAAAGCGGCTTTTATCTTTCTGAGAAAGAAAATGTTAATTTGGCTCCCAACTTGAGGTTGCTCTTTTCATGACAGGGAAGTCAAGCAATGAGACCTTGAGAAATTTCATTACACCAAGCATAGAGTCAAAAGTAGGTAAGAATGAATTAATACATTTTTAACTTGCGACCTCCATTTTGTGTAGTCCAGAATGTCTGAACCAGGCCATG
The DNA here is from genome assembly GCF_947179515.1 of Apodemus sylvaticus. Taxonomy (NCBI): domain Eukaryota; kingdom Metazoa; phylum Chordata; class Mammalia; order Rodentia; family Muridae; genus Apodemus; species Apodemus sylvaticus. The sequence goes on along the minus strand of NC_067496.1, from coordinate 691,585 downwards.
ATGCTTAATATAATTCAGAATGGCTTAGCTGTATCAAGTAACATAATCAAGTTATTTCTGCACTGACAATATTTGAGATTTTTCTTAATTTAGATTAAGAATCTTTTTAATGTTTCCTCATGTATCCTATATGTGCTTAGTATCTTGATTCTTTAATGATAAATAAGTAATACAAACTACCATATTAGCTATTATAAAACATCTTATAAACAAAGGTTTACCTTTAAGTTAATTTTCAGAAAAATCAAAATGTGATGTATACTCCTTCTATTTTATAAAAATATACATATATGAGGAAAACAATCCCTTATGGTTTCGAAAAAAAATAATCAAAGAATTAGAAATTCACTGATATGATATTAGTCACCATATACGTGAAAAAATTTCCTTTCAGCAGTTTGAATATTTTCAACAGTCATTTTGTTTAAACATGTTAAGTATTAAAATATGTAATATGTTAAATATTTGACATAGTACTCACATTGGAAGGAAATAATAATGAATAAAAAGATTGAACTATAAAGAATACAGTATTCTTTCATAAAAATATTCTTGCAAATATTATAAGGGAAGAAAATCAGGTTATTTGACTTCTGACATATTTCTCTTAATAAACAAAAAAATCCTTGATTTATATTTCTTATTGTGCTATGAATTTTTGAAGATATGGTATTACAATTTTTTATAGGTAAAATTTTTGTTGTGCTGGCCAAAGTTACATGAATAATTCCTTAAATCTCTTCTGAAATTTACCCATAAGGGATAGATCTTGTCAGAGAAAATGTTATAATTTCTCACTGTAACTCACTAGTGGAACTCTGTGAATTCTTTGGATTTCCTCTACTAGAGCTCTCATGTACTACCTTCTTTCCTAGTGTTTTCTCAATTTACACATAGAGAGATTAATAAAGGCAAAGATTTTGACGCAATTTCGTATACCATTTGCGAAATGATAAATAGAGAAAACCGGGAACACTCCCAGAAATGAACTTAAAAGGCTATAAGGTAATATGGTACAAAAGGGAAGAGAAAACGAAAGTAAGTGAAACATGTAAATTGAAAATCATGAAGAATGGCTATAGGTGGTGAAGGAATAGCTAATAAATAGAAGTGGAACACAAGCAGAAATCTTTAATAGATTACATAAATATAAGAAAATTTAGCACTTATAGCCAACCAAAACCATATTTTTAAGCATTTTTCAAGTTAATAAAATTAATAAACTAAATTCTAAATAAGCAATAATTAAAATTTAATATTTTATACTATTAATTTTAACACTTGGAAATACTTGTTTCTATATTCTAAGGATATAAAACTTTGAAAATTAAACAGATTACTTGTTAAATATTTTATTATTATTATTATTATTATTATTATTATTATTATTTTCATGTATAAGAAGAGCAAAAGGCAAAAAGCAATGAAAAAGGCCAAAAAAGTTCCTTGTAGCCTTGTCGGGTTTAGTGGTGTCCAGTGCTATGTAGACTATGCATAAGTAAGCAATTTTGCTGTATAAACTATTATTAACATTAGTGGATAATGAATTGCATTAACACAGACTTCCATATCCTTACACACTTCGGTTTAAATTTTCACTTTAAGGATTCTCAATATCAACTTTAAGTAAAACAGGGCACATGTTAAATATATGTTTCTGATTAGATCATGATGTTATTACTGAGCTAGTCTTACTCAACTATAACTAACCTAGAGAAGTCTGGGTCAGTTATTGCTTTACTTCTTTCAATGATTTGCCTGTACAATATTCCTTGGAATAATTTCTTTGGTAACAGCAGTTTTGAGGCCCTTTTCTACTCAGGAATCCAGCATCTGTGCCTTAATTATAGCACAAATTTTATTTATATCATAGGGTCACTAGTGTGGTTTCTGCTTCTTGTGTGCCAAACTGTCACAAGAGTGTTATGTATATTCATACTGCATTAAATAGTAAATGTGTCCCATGGAGGCTGGGACGATGATTCATTGTTTAAGAACACTGTGTTTTATACACATAACACACATGACATGCAGCATGTTTCATTAATTCTACTTCCTGGGAACATGAAAATTTTCTTTGATTTCTGTATGTAGCAGTAACACTTGGAGTACATAGAAAGTCATATATAGTGTTACAAAATTTCCCATACTTCTACAGGGATTATTGATTTGAAGAATCTATTTTAGATAATACTTTAGCTCTATATTTTATACCTTTTAAAAAATACTAATTATGCTATGAGCTGGTCTACAAAACATTTACTCCATTATTTATTTTTATTCAGACTTTTATAATTAACACTATTTGTCAGACAATCAACAGTAAAAATTCTCCTTTTTGTATATATAGAATTCTACTGTTGAAGCCACTGAAAAACTACCCCTTCCTTAAACAGATCATTCATGTGTTATTAAAAGTTAAAAAGGCTACCATGAATCACCTAAGTCCTACATCTTGTCGGTCCACATAACTCCACATGTGCTGTGGGAACAGACTTATTTGGGAATGAGCCCTCAAAAAAAGGTAAGGGGATATGATTTTCCCTCTGGATACAAATTACTCATTGTGATCAAGAAATTCGGATTATATTTGAAAGTCTAGAGATGTTAAACGTCACTCTAGGACTGCATTCTTCTGAAGTGGGATATGCAATAATCTATTTCAAGAAATATTTGGAAGAGAGACTGTTAATGTACTTTGAAGGAAAATAATATTTTTTGTTCTTTCTTTCCTCCTTTTTATTACTATCTTTTCAGATTTTGATTTTAAACATTGACGTTTTAGACAACAATATGCTGTATGTATAATAGTAGTCCAAGAAGAATAGGGTAAACTTGAAAAATCCTTTTTTGTATGATATACATTTTATACTCATATCAAATTATTTCCCTTTTCCTGGATCACCCTTCTCCAAAAATTCCATATGCCCTTTTCCCTCCCCCAGTTCCCCAATACACTGCTGCACTTTGCCTTTTCAGGACAAGAATCCTCTCCTTCCTAATTCTTGGGCATCATTTCATTTGTGAATAGTTTCTTGGGTATTTGGAGCTTCTGAGCTAATATCCACTTATCAGTGAATGCATGCAACATGTGTTCTTTTGTAATTGAGTCACATCACTCAAGCTGATTTTCTTCAGTTCAAGAATTATACTGTAAAGTTGAAAACGTCCTTATTACCTAGTGTCAATTTGTTTGCGGTCTATTGCAGCTGAAATTTGAAGCACGTGAGGTATACCCTTTGTAGTGGACAGACAATTATAATTAAGAATTATTAGCCTGAACTGAACTGGACTGCTGTTCGTATAAAAGCATATTGCATGCAATTATACACATATAAATATATTTGTATATCATGTACATATATATATACCTCCTAATTATATGAAAATGTTAGCATATGTATGCCTTACTTCAGGTAAATTGTCCTGAATTCAATCCTTTCTTTTCAATGGCTCTAAATTTTACAAAATCTATATGTATTAATATTTGTCATCACTTTAATAATTATTTCCTTTATATTTTTTTTGCAGTACCCTGTTGTAATTCCCACCTTAACAACTCTTCCTTCATTCAGTTTATTTTTAATTTAAAATTTATTTAATTTTTTTTTTTAATTTTGGGGCATTTTACAGAGAAATGGGTAGATATGGATGAACTGGAAAATGAGTGCTATTAGGTGGCATGATGAGAAACTCACAGAGAATAAACAAAGAACATACAATTTGAAAAAGAAAACATACAGAAAGCAAACAATGACAAGAAAATAGAAAAGAAAGCCATGGTAATTTTTAATAAGTTCTTTCCAGAAATAGGTCCACAGGAAGGAAGTCACTGTGGTGTAACTCACAAAAGGGTGGGATGTCCCAAAGTATGGCCTGTTCCATTTAGAAAATGTCTTGAATTGCTATTGTTGCTATGATAAAACACTTCTGATAAGTAATTCATCGAGGATATGTTACACTTTGTGATACACTTCTAGTTACCAGTTAACTACTGAAATGTCAGGGCCCAAAAGGAAGCAGGGCAGGATCCTGGAGGCAAGAACTGAAGCAGAGGCTGTGTAGGAGTGCTCCCTCCTACCTTGTATCTCATACCTCTCTATGCCTCACTAATAGGTCATGGATGACATCATCCTAGAAGTCTGGGTCCTACAAATTCCACTGTTAATCAATACAACATCACATAAACTTCCCTACACATAGGTCAATTTGGTGCTGCGATTTCGCAACTAAGACCCTTATTCTCCACAATTTCTTCTATTAGTATCTAATTATTTATTTATTTATTTATTCATGTATTTATTTATTCGTTTATTTTTATTTATGAAACAGCAGGACTAAAGCAAGTGATGCAAACAAATGTTTAATTAGTACTTAGATATGTAGAGAGAGACTATCCTCTTCAGAGTCCAGAAAGAGGAACATTGCTGCAGGAAGGTAGGACAACCAAGCATGAAGCAGTATAAGTCTTAGAAGCCTCTATCTTTAAAATGAGATTCTATGGTACATGAAAACAGTAGGTAAGTCAACATGTTAGTTAAGCAATTGAAAAATGTACTTACTAGCAACACCTTATGAAGTATGAAAATAACCAATATATCAAGGTATCAGAATAGTTGCAATAAATATTTCTTATATGTCAGTAGTATACAAGAAGTCTTTGATTAGCCTTATTTTTACTTTCTTTACCTCACAATTGAACAAAATTTTGGGTCTTTCATTTGGTTTCTCAGAAATAAAATGATGTTCTATAGAGCCTCCTAAATTTCATACATTTATGCCTTGTTATTTGTCTCTAAGATTATCCCATGCTGCTCCCTTGACTTGACTGATTCAAATATTTTAATTCTGACAAATAAATTTTCCTAATATAATACCAAACAAACATAATATAAATATAATGAAACCTACCTTCCTTTTGACTACTTTCATTATTACATTCCGTGTTTTCAATTAGTTTTAATCAACTTTAGTATGTAAGGTGAAGAGCTGATATTCCTATAAATAAAAACTTGTTTTCATATTAAATGGCATATCACACGAAGTTAAGAATTTGTTTACCTATTCATGCAATTTTCTACAATGCTGATTATCATTGCAACACCCATTTATTTATTTATTTATTTATTTATTTGAAGATTTCTAAACATAAGTAAGCCTACAAATGACACAAGAAATCTCATATAGCTTGTAAACACAAGTAACAGCATATAGAATTAACACTGAAATGAATTTTCCTTCTGTGTAAAAATTACAACCTTACTGAGAAATAAATCATGGAAACTCCATCATTCACAATAAATTTAAAATTTAAAAAATATCTTTGTCCTAAATCTAGCCAAGTAAAGAAAGACAAATATAATTAAAAATTATATTAAAGAAATTGATGTGGATATTAGATAACTATAAGAAACTCACATCTATTAATCAGTAAGATCAATATAGGAAAAATATTTCCTAAAATATTATTTTTATTTTCTCCTTTTTCAACAGTATTAAATTTAGAAAACACTTTTGATGCTATTTGCAGTAACAATATTACCGAAGTGAATTTTTATGGCCTCCCTTTCTTCTGCCATGTTCCCTTAGATTCTTCCATAAAACATCACTGATATGACAACCAAAACATTTGTCGAACAATACAACTCCAATGTACTTGAAAAATTATTTGGGTCCTGAACCCTACAGAAATATATATTGGCTACTGCATCCTTAAGAATTTTATAAAATTGTATATATAACAAGTTTGTTCCTTAGATTCAGGAGAAAGATGGAGTACATTCCCTTATAAATTATTAATCTGTGTAATTTTATTTCTGTAAGTGAGACAGTTAATGTATAGTATTAAATATAATAGCATACATGTGTATCTATTATTTGGTTGTTGCCATTTACTTGTCCCACTCCTATGATGAATCTGTACAGGATTATTTATCATTTCTATCATCTTGAATATATACTTTATCTTTAGACTATTGTTCCCTGTGTAGAACTAGATTGCTGAAGAGAAATGGGTTAATGGCTGATTATACTGTGTAATGTTTCTCCTCTTTGGTTCATATGAATGATACGTTTGCTTGATATTGTAGCCTATTCTCTTATCTGTTTTCTTTGACAACATAGACATTTAATATTTATTTAAAAGTCTCACACCTATGGAGAAATGAACAATTACTAGAACTTAAAATTAAAGTATGCAAGACTTGTTTTGAAATCATTTACAAAATTTTACCTACAGTCATTTATGATACTTGTCCAAATTCCTCATACAAAATCTTAAATCTAAAGCTCAAATGAAGTATAACCACTCATTCACCAAAAAAATCCTCATCAATTCGTTCTGTATAAAGAGGTTATAATTCAATGTTGTTCAGAGGACTTACAATAGGATAGTACCCAGCTCTTCCAGGCACCAAGCTAACAACAGGGACTTAAACAGCACAACACTTCTTCAGACTGATGTCGCGACGACACTCGCCGGCAAGGAATGACGCAACACATGAAGATCTTCTTCAAGCAGTTTACTCAGGACCCTTGTACTTCTTCTTCTGACCTGTACATCTTCTTCTTCTCTGTACTACTTCT